>NC_089260.1:81442564-81742564 GCF_963930625.1 Muntiacus reevesi | reverse complement strand
CACGTGATTGACACGTGATTCACACGTGATTTACACGTGATTCCCACGTGATTCAAAAGTGATTCCGACGTGATTCCAACGTGATTTACAAGTGATTCCCAAATGATTCCCATGTGATACACATGTGATGCACACCTGACTGACACGTGATTCCTACGTGATTCCCTCGTGATTGACACGTTATTCCCATGTGACTCCTACGTGATTACCACGTGATTCCCATGTTATTCCCAAGTGACTCCCATGTGATTCCCACGTGATTGACGCATGATTCCCCGTGACTCCCACGTGATTGACTCATGATTCCCACGTGATTCCCAAGTGATTCCCACGTGGTTCCCACGGGATTGACACGTGATTCCCACGTGATTCCCACGTGATTGACACATGATTCCAACGTGATTCCCAAGTGATTCCCTCGTGATTGACACGTGATTCCCACGTGATTCAAAAGTGATTCCCACGTGATTCCAACGTGATTGACACGTGATTCCCAAATGATTCCCGTGTGATACCCATGTGACGCCCACGTGATTGACACGTGATTCCTACGTGATTCCCTCGTGATTGACATGTGATTCCCGCATGATTCCCACGTGATTGACACGTTATTCCCACGTGATTCCTACTTGATTACCACGTGATTCCCGCATTATTCCCACGTGACTCCCATGTGATTCCCACGTGATTGATGCATGATTCCCACGTGATTTCCAAGTGATTCCTACGTGATTCCCACGTGATTGACACGTGATTCCCAACTTATTCCCACGTGATTCCCACGGGATTGACTCATGATTCCCACGTGATTCCCACGTGATTGACACGTGATGTCCACGTGATTCCCACTTGATTCTCACATGACTGACACGTGATTGACACGTGATTCCCACGTGATTAACACGTTATTCCCACGTGATACCTACGTGATTACCACGTGATTCCCACGTTATTCCCACGTGACTCCCATGTGATTCCCACGTGATTTACGCATGATTCCCACGTGATTCCCACGTGATTCCCACGTGATTCCCACATGATTGACACGTGATTCCCACCTTATTCCCACGTGATTCCCACGGGATTGACTCGTGATTCCCACGTGATTCCCACGTGATTGATATGTCATTCCCACGTGATTCCCACGTGATTGACACGTGATTCCCACGTGATTCCCACATGATTCCCACGTGATTCCCAAATGATTCCCACGTGATGTCCACGTGATGCCCACGTGATTGACACATGATTCCCACATGATTCCCACGTGATTGAAACGTGATTCCAGTGTGATTCCCACGTGATTGGCGCGGGATTCCCATGTGATTACCACGTGACTCCCACGTGATTCCCACGTGATAGACACGTGATTCCCACGTGATTCCCACGTGACAACAACGTGATTCCCACATAACTGACATGTGATTCCTATGTGATTCCCACGTGATTGACTCGTGATTCCCATATGATTCCCACGTGATTCCAACATGATTGACACGTGATTCCCATGAGATTCCCACGTGATTCACACGTGATTCCCACGTGATTGACACGTGATTCACACGTGATTTACACGTGATTCCCGCGTGATTCAAAAGTGATTCCGACGTGATTCCAACGTGATTTACAAGTGATTCCCAAATGATTCCCACGTGATGTCCACGTGATGCCCACGTGATTGACACGTGATTCCCACATGATTCCCACGTGATTGAAACGTGATTCCAGCGTGATTCCCACGTGATTGGCGCGGGATTCCCATGTGATTACCACGTGACTCCCACGTGATTCCCACGTGATAGACACGTGATTCCCACGTGATTCCCATGTGACAACAACGTGATTCCCACGTAACTGACATGTGATTCCTATGTGATTCCCACATGATTGACTCGTGATTCCCATATGATTCCCACGTGATTCCAACATGATTGACACGTGATTCCCACGTGATTCCCACGTGATTGACACGTGATTCACACGTGATTGACACGTGATTCACACGTGATTGACACGTGATTCCCACGTGATTCCCACGTGATTCCCACGTGATTGGCACGAGATTCCGACGTACTTCCCACGTGATTCAAACGTAATTGAAACGTAATTCCCACGTGACTCCCAAGTGATTGACACGTGATTCCCACGTGATTCCCACGTGATTGGCACGAGATTCCGACGTAATTCCCACGTGATTCCCACGTGATTGACACGTAATTCCCACGTGTTTCCCACGTGATTGACGCGTGATTCCCACGTGATTCCCACGTGATTGACACGTGATTCCCACGTGATTCCCACGTGATTCTCACGTAATTCCCACGTGATTGACACGTGATTCCCACGTGATTATCACGTGATTCCCATATGATTCCCAAGAGATTGACACGTGATTCACACGTGCTTCCCACGTGATTCCCACGTTATTCCCAAGTGATTGACACATGATTCCAACGTGATTCCCAAGTGATTCCCTCGTGATTGACACGTGATTCCCACGTGATTCAAAAGTGATTCCCACGTGATTCCAACGTGATTGACACGTGATTCCCAAATGATTCCCGTGTGATACCCATGTGATGCCCACGTGATTGACACGTGATTCCTACGTGATTCCCTCGTGATTGACATGTGATTCCCGCATGATTCCCACGTGATTGACACGTTATTCCGACGTGATTCCTACTTGATTACCACGTGATTCCCGCATTATTCCCACGTGACTCCCATGTGATTCCCACGTGATTGATGCATGATTCCCACGTGATTTCCAATTGATTCCTACGTGATTCCCACGTGATTGACACGTGATTCCCAACTTATTCCCACGTGATTCACACGGGATTGACTCATGATTCCCACGTGATTCCCACGTGATTGACACGTGATGTCCACGTGATTCCCACTTGATTCTCACATGACTGACACGTGATTGACACGTGATTCCCACGTGATTAACACGTTATTCCCACGTGATACCTACGTGATTGCCACGTGATTCCCACGTTATTCCCACGTGACTCCCATGTGATTTCCACGTGATTTACGCATGATTCCCACGTGATTCCCACGTGATTCCCACGTGATTCCCACGTGATTGACACGTGATTCCCACCTTATTCCCACGTGATTCCCACGGGATTGACTCGTGATTCCCACGTGATTCCCACGTGATTGATATGTCATTCCCACGTGATTCCCACGTGATTGACACGTGATTCCCACGTGATTCCCACATGATTCCCACGTGATTCCCAAATGATTCCCACGTGATGTCCACGTGATGCCCACGTGATTGACACGTGATTCCCACATGATTCCCACGTGATTGAAACGTGATTCCAGCGTGATTCCCACGTGATTGGCGCGGGATTCCCATGTGATTCCCACGTGACTCCCACGTGATTCCCACGTGATAGACACGTGATTCCCACGTGATTCCCACGTGACAACAACGTGATTCCCACGTAACTGACATGTGATTCCTATGTGATTCCCACGTGATTGACTCGTGATTCCCATATGATTCCCACGTGATTCCAACATGATTGACACGTGATTCCCACGTGATTCCCACGTGATTGACACGTGATTCCCACGTGATTGACACGTGATTCCCAACTTATTCCCACATGATTCCCACGGGATTGACTCATGATTCCCACGTTATTCCCACGTGATTGACACGTGATGTCCACGTGATTCCCACTTGATTCTCACATGACTGACATGTGATTGACACGTGATTCCCACGTGATTCCCACATGATTCCCACGTGATTCCCAAATGATTCCCACGTGTTGTCCACGTGATGCCCACGTGATTGACACGTGATTCCCACATGATTCCCACGTGATTGAAACGTGATTCCAGCGTGATTCCCACGTGATTGGCGCGTGATTCCCATGTGATTCCCACGTGATTCCCACGTGATTCCCACGTGACTCCCACGTGATTCCCACGTGATAGACACGTGATTCCCACGTGATTCCCTCGTGACAACAACGTGATTCCCACGTAATTGACATGTGATTCCGACGTGATTCCCTCGTGATTGACTCGTGATTCCCATATGATTCCCACGTGATTCCAACATGATTGACACGTGATTCCCATGAGATTCCCACGTGATTGACACGTGATTCCCACGTGATTGACACGTGATTCACACGTGATTTACACGTCATTCCCACGTGATTCAAAAGTGATTCCGACGTGATTCCAACGTGATTTACAAGTGATTCCCAAATGATTCCCGTGTGATACACAAGTGATGCCCACCTGACTGACACGTGATTCCTACGTGATTCCCTCGTGATTGACACGTTATTCCCATGTGACTCCTACGTGATTACCACGTGATTCCCACGTTATTCCCAAGTGACTCCCATGTGATTCCCACGTGATTGACGCATGATTCCCCCGTGACTCCCACGTGATTGACTCATGATTCCCACGTGATTCCCAAGTGATTCCCACGTGATTCCCACGGGATTGACACGTGATTCCCACGTGATTCCCACGTGATTGACACATGATTCCCACGTGACTCCAACGTGATTCCCACGTAATTGTCATGTGATTCCCACGTGATTCCCACGTGATTGACTCGTGATTCCCATATGATTCCCACGTGATTCCAACGTGATTGACACGTAATTCCCACGTGATTCCCACGTGATTGACACGTGATTTCCACGTGATTCCCACTTGATTCTCACATGATTGACACGTGATTGACACGTGATTCCCACGTGAATCCCACGTGATTCCCATGTGATTCCCACGTGATTGACACGTGATTCCCACCTTATTCCCACGTGATTCCCAAGGGATTGAAATGTCATTCCCACATGATTGCCACGTGATTCAAACTTGATTGACATGTGTTTCCCACGTGACTGACACGTGATTCCCACGTAATTCCCACGTGATTCCCCCGAGATTCCCACGTGATTCCCATGTGATTCCCACATGATTGGCACGAGATTCCCACATGATTGGCACGAGATTCCGACGTAATTCCCACGTGATTGACACGTAATTCCCACGTGACTCCCACGTAATTGACACGTGATTCCCACGTGATTCCCACGTGATTCCCACATGATTGGCACGAGATTCCGACGTAATTCCAACGTGATTCCCACGTGATTGACGCATGATTCCCTCGTGATTCCCACGTGATTGACACGTGATTCCCACGTGATTATAACGTGATTCCCATGTGATTCCCAAGTGATTGACACGTGATTCCCATGTGCTTCCCACGTGATTCCCACGTTATTCCCAAGTGATTGACACATGATTCCAACGTGATTCCCAAGTGATTCCCACGTGATTGACACGTGATTCCCACGTGATTGACACGTGATTCCCACGTGATTCCTAAGTGATTGACACGTCATTTCCACGTGATTCCCATGTGATTCCCACGTGATTAACACGTGATTCCCAGGGGATTCCCAAATGATTGTCACGTGATTCCCACGTGATTCACACGTGATTCACACGTGATTCACACGTAATTCCATCGTGATTGACACGTGATTCCCACATGATTCCCACGTTATTGACACGTGATTCGAACCTGATTCCCACGTGATTCCCACGTGATTCCATCATGATTCCCACCTGATTCCCACGGGATTGAAACGTGTTTCCCACGTGATTGAAACGTGATTCCCACGTGATTCAAAAGTGATTCCCACGTGATTCCAATGTGATTGACACGTGATTCCAAAATGATTCCCTTGTGATACCCATGTGATGCCCACGTGATTGACACGTGATTCCCACATGATTCCCACGTGATTGACACGTTATTCCCTCGTGATTCCTACGTGATTACGTGATTCCCACGTTATTCCCACGTGACTCCCATGTGATTCCCACGTGATTTACGCATGATTCCCACGTGATTCCCACGTGATTCCCACGTGATTCCCACGTGATTGACACGTGATTCCCACCTTATTCCCACGTGATTCCCACGGCATTGACTCGTGATTCCCACGTGATTCCCACGTGATTGATATGTCATTCCCACGTGATTCCCACGTGATTGACACGTGATTCCCACGTGATTCCCACATGATTCCCACGTGATTCCCAAATGATTCCCACGTGATGTCCACGTGATGCCCACGTGATTGACACGTGATTCCCACATGATTCCCACGTGATTGAAACGTGATTCCAGTGTGATTCCCACGTGATTGGCGCGGGATTCCCATGTGATTACCACGTGACTCCCACGTGATTCCCACGTGATAGACACGTGATTCCCACGTGATTCCCACGTGACAACAACGTGATTCCCACATAACTGACATGTGATTCCTATGTGATTCCCACGTGATTGACTCGTGATTCCCATATGATTCCCACGTGATTCCAACATGATTGACACGTGATTCCCATGAGATTCCCACGTGATTCACACGTGATTCCCACGTGATTGACACGTGATTCACACGTGATTTACACGTGATTCCCGCGTGATTCAAAAGTGATTCCGACGTGATTCCAACGTGATTTACAAGTGATTCCCAAATGATTCCCGTGTGATACACATGTGATGCCCACCTGACTGACACGTGATTCCTACGTGATTCCCTCGTGATTGACACGTTATTCCCATGTGACTCCTACGTGATTACCACGTGATTCCCACGTTATTCCCAAGTGACTCCCATGTGATTCCCACGTGATTGACGCATGATTCCCCCGTGACTCCCACGTGATTGACTCATGATTCCCACGTGATTCCCAAGTGATTCCCACGTGATTCCCACGGGATTGACACGTGATTCCCACGTGATTCCCACGTGATTGACACATGATTCCCACGTGACTCCAACGTGATTCCCACGTAATTGTCATGTGATTCCCACGTGATTCCCACGTGATTGACTCGTGATTCCCATATGATTCCCATGTGATTCCAACGTGATTGACACGTGATTCCCACGTGATTCCCACGTGATTGACACGTGATTTCCACGTGATTCCCACTTGATTCTCACATGATTGACACGTGATTGACACGTGATTCCCACGTGAATCCCACGTGATTCCCATGTGATTCCCACGTGATTGACACGTGATTCCCACCTTATTCCCACGTGATTCCCAAGGGATTGAAATGTTATTCCCACATGATTGGTACGTGATTCAAACTTGATTGACATGTGTTTCCCACGTGACTGACACGTGATTCCCACGTAATTCCCACGTGATTCCCACGAGATTCCCACGTGATTCCCACGTGATTGGCACGAGATTCCCACATGATTGGCACGAGATTCCGACATAATTCCCACGTGATTCCCACGTGATTGACACGTAATTCCCACGTGACTCCCACGTGATTGACACGTGATTCCCACGTGATTCCCACGTGATTCCCACGTGATTCCCACATGATTGGCATGAGATTCCGACGTAATTCCCACGTGATTCCCACGTGATTGACACGTAATTCCCACGTGTTTCCCACGTGATTGACGAATGATTTCCACGTGATTCCCACGTGATTGACACGTGATTCCCACGTGATAATCACGTGATTCCCATGTGATTCCCAAGAGATTGATACGTGATTCCCACGTGCTTCCAACGTGATTCCCACGTTATTCCCAAGTGATTGACACATGATTCCAACGTGATTCCCAAGTGATTCCCTCGTGATTGACACGTGATTCCCACGTGATTCAAAAGTGATTCCCACGTGATTCCAACGTGATTGACACGTGATTCCCAAATGATTCCCGTGTGATACCAATGTGATGCCCACGTGATTGACACGTGATTCCTACGTGATTCCCTCGTGATTGACACGTGATTCCCAAATGATTCCCACGTGATTGACACGTTATTCCCACGTGATTCCTACTTGATTACCACGTGATTCCCACATTATTCCCACATGACTCCCATGTGATTCCCACGTGATTGATGCATGATTCCCACGTGATTCCCAAGTAATTCCTACGTGATTCCCACGTGATTGACACGTGATTCCCACCTTATTCCCACGTGATTCCCACGGGATTGACTCATGATTCCCACGTGATTCCCACGTGATTGACACGTGATGTCCACGTGATTCCCACTTGATTCTCACATGACTGACACGTGATAGACACGTGATTCCCACGTGAATCCCACGTGATTCCCATGTGATTCCCACGTGATTGACACGTGATTCCCACCTTATTCCCACGTGATTCCCAAGGGATTGAAATGTCATTCCCACGTGATTGCCACGTGATTCAAACTTGATTGACATGTGATTCCCACGTGATTGACACGTGATTCCCACGTAATTCCATCATGATTCCCACGAGATTCCCACGTGATTCCCACGTGATTCCCACGTGATTGGCACGAGATTCCCACGTGATTGGCACGAGATTCCAACGTAATTCCCACGTGATTCCCACGTTATTGACACGTAATTCCCACGTGATTCCCACGTGATTGACACGTGATTCCCACGTGATTCCCACGTGATTCCCACGTGATTCTCACGTGATTCCCACGTGATTCCCACGTGATTCCCACGTGATTGACACGTAATTCCCACGTGATTCCCACGTGATTGACGCATGATTCCCACATGATTCCCACGTGATGGACACGTGATTCCAACGTGATTCTCACGTAATTCCCAAGTGATTGACACGTGATTCCCACGTGATTATCACGTGATTCCCATGTGATTCCCAAGTGATTGACACGTGATTCCCACGTGCTTCCCACGTGATTCCCACGTTATTCCCAAGTGATTGACACATGATTCCAACGTGATTCCCAAGTGATTCCCACGTGATTGACACGTGATTCCCACGTGATTGACACGTGATTCCCAGGTGATTCCTACGTGATTGACACGTCATTCCCACGTGATTCCCATGTGATTCCCGCGTGATTAACACGTGATTCCTGGGTGATTCCCAAATGATTGTCACGTGATTCCCACGTGATTCCCACGTGACTGACACGTGATTCCCACATGATTCCCACATTATTGACACGTGATTCGAACCTGATTCCCACGTGATTACCACGTGATTCCCCCGTGATTGACACGTGATTCCCACGTGATTGACACGTGATTCCCCCGTGATTGACACGTGATTCCCACGTGATTCCCACGTGATTCCTATGGGAATGACACGTGATTCCCACGTGAATCCCAAATGATTGTCACGTGATTCCCACGTGATTAACACGTGATTCCCAGGTGATTTCCAAATGATTGTCACGTGATTCCCACGTGATTCCCACGTGATTCCCACATGATTCCCACGTGATTGACATGTGACTCCCACATGATTCCCACGTGATTTACACGTGATTCCTACGTGATTGACACGTGATTCCCACGTGATTCCCACGGGATTCCTATGGGATTGACACGTGATTCCCACGTTATTCCCACGTGATACCCACGTGATTGACACGTGATTCCAAAGTGATTCCCACGTGATTCCCATATGATTCCAACGTGAATGACACGTGATTCCCAAATGATTCACTCGTGATGCCAACGTGATTGACACGTCATTCCCACGTGATCCCAACTTGATTGACACGAGATTCCCATGTGATTTCCACGTGATTAAATGTGATTCCCACGATATTCCCACGTGATTGATACGTGATTCCCAAGTGATTCCCACGTGATTAACACGTGATTCCCACGTGATTCCCTCGTGATTGACACGTGATTCCCACGTGATAGACGCATGATCACCACTTCATCACCACGTGATTCCATCGTGATTGACACGTGACTCCCACATGACTCCCTCGTGATTGACACGTGATACCCACGTGATTCCCACTTGATTCCCACGTGATTCCCACGTGACTCCCACATGATTCCCACGTGATTGACGCATGATTCCCACGTGATTGAAACGTGATTCCCACGTGATTCCCACGTGATTCTCACGTAATTCCCACGTGATTGACACGTGATTCCCACGTGATTATCACGTGATTCCCACGTTATTCCCAAGTGATTTACACATGATTCCAACGTGATTCCCAAGTGATTCCCACGTGATTGACACGTGATTCCCACATAATTGACATGTGATTTCCACGTGATTCCCACTTGATTCTCACATGATTGACACGTGATTTACACGTGATTCCCACGAGAATCCCACATGATTCCCATCTGATTCCCACGTGAGTGACACGTGATTCCCACCTTATTCCCACGTGATTCCCACGGGATTGACATGTCATTCCCACGTGATTGCCACGTGATTCCCACGTGATTGATATGTGATTCCCACGTGAGTGACACGTGATTCCCACCTTATTCCCACGTGATTCCTACGGTATTGACATGTCATTCCCACGTGATTGCCACGTGATTCCCACGTGATTGACATGTGATTCCCACGTGATGTCCACGTGATTCCCACGTGATTGACACGTGATTCACACGTGATTGACACGTGATTCACACGTGATTGACACGTGATTCCCACGTGATTCCCACGTGATTCCCACGTGATTGGCACGAGATTCCGACGTACTTCCCACGTGATTCAAACGTGATTGACACGTAATTCCCACGTGACTCCCAAGTGATTGACACGTGATTCCCACGTGATTCCCACGTGATTGGCACGAGATTCCGACGTAATTCCCACGTGATTCCCACGTGATTGACACGTAATTCCCACGTGTTTCCCACGTGATTGACGCGTGATTCCCACGTGATTCCCACGTGATTGACACGTGATTCCCACGTGATTCCCACGTGATTCTCACGTAATTCCCACGTGATTGACACGTGATTCCCACGTGATTATCACGTGATTCCCATATGATTCCCAAGAGATTGACACGTGATTCACACGTGCTTCCCACGTGATTCCCACGTTATTCCCAAGTGATTGACACATGATTCCAACGTGATTCCCAAGTGATTCCCTCGTGATTGACACGTGATTCCCACGTGATTCAAAAGTGATTCCCACGTGATTCCAACGTGATTGACACGTGATTCCCAAATGATTCCCGTGTGATACCCATGTGACGCCCACGTGATTGACACGTGATTCCTACGTGATTCCCTCGTGATTGACATGTGATTCCCGCATGATTCCCACGTGATTGACACGTTATTCCCACGTGATTCCTACTTGATTACCACGTGATTCCCGCATTATTCCCACGTGACTCCCATGTGATTCCCACGTGATTGATGCATGATTCCCACGTGATTTCCAAGTGATTCCTACGTGATTCCCACGTGATTGACACGTGATTCCCAACTTATTCCCACGTGATTCCCACGGGATTGACTCATGATTCCCACGTGATTCCCACGTGATTGACACGTGATGTCCACGTGATTCCCACTTGATTCTCACATGACTGACACGTGATTGACACGTGATTCCCACGTGATTAACACGTTATTCCCACGTGATACCTACGTGATTACCACGTGATTCCCACGTTATTCCCACGTGACTCCCATGTGATTCCCACGTGATTTACGCATGATTCCCACGTGATTCCCACGTGATTCCCACGTGATTCCCACATGATTGACACGTGATTCCCACCTTATTCCCACGTGATTCCCACGGGATTGACTCGTGATTCCCACGTGATTCCCACGTGATTGATATGTCATTCCCACGTGATTCCCACGTGATTGACACGTGATTCCCACGTGATTCCCACATGATTCCCACGTGATTCCCAAATGATTCCCACGTGATGTCCACGTGATGCCCACGTGATTGACACGTGATTCCCACATGATTCCCACGTGATTGAAACGTGATTCCAGCGTGATTCCCACGTGATTGGCGCGGGATTCACATGTGATTCCCACGTGACTCCCACGTGATTCCCACGTGATAGACACGTGATTCCCACGTGATTCCCACGTGACAACAACGTGATTCCCACGTAACTGACATGTGATTCCTATGTGATTCCCACGTGATTGACTCGTGATTCCCATATGATTCCCACGTGATTCCAACATGATTGACACGTGATTCCCACGTGATTCCCACATGATTGACACGTGATTCCCACGTGATTGACACGTGATTTCCACGTGATTCCCACTTGATTCTCACATGATTGACACGTGATTGACACGTGATTCCCACGTGAATCCCACGTGATTCCCATGTGATTCCCACGTGATTGACACGTGATTCCCACCTTATTCCCACGTGATTCCCACGGGATTGACTCATGATTCCCACGTGATTCCCACGTGATTGACACGTGATGTCCACGTGATTCCCACTTGATTCTCACATGACTGACACGTGATTGACACGTGATTCCCACGTGATTCCCACATGATTCCCACGTGATTCCCAAATGATTCCCACGTGTTGTCCACGTGATGCCCACGTGATTGACACGAGATTCCCACATGATTCCCACGTGATTGAAACGTGATTCCAGCGTGATTGCCATGTGATTGGCGCGTGATTCCCATGTGATTCCCACGTGACTCCCACGTGATTCCCACGTGATAGACACGTGATTCCCACGTGATTCCCACGTGACAACAACGTGATTCCCACGTAATTGACATGTGATTCCGACGTGATTCCCACGTGATTGACTCGTGATTCCCATATGATTCCCACGTGATTCCAACATGATTGACACGTGATTCCCATGAGATTCCCACGTGATTGACACGTGATTCCCACGTGATTGACACGTGATTCACACGTGATTTACACGTGATTCCCACGTGATTCAAAAGTGATTCCGACGTGATTCCAACGTGATTTACAAGTGATTCCCAAATGATTCCCGTGTGATACACATGTGATGCCCACCTGACTGACACGTGATTCCTACGTGATTCCCTCGTGATTGACACGTTATTCCCATGTGACTCCTACGTAATTACCACGTGATTCCCACGTTATTCCCAAGTGACTCCCATGTGATTCCCACGTGATTGACGCATGATTCCCCCATGACTCCCACGTGATTGACTCATGATTCCCACGTGATTCCCAAGTGATTCCCATGTGATTGACATGTGATTCCCACGTTATGGACATGTGATTCCCACGTGACTCCCCCGTGATTGACATGAGATTCCCAGGTGATTCCCACGTGATTGACTCGTGATTCCCATATGATTCCCACGTGATTCCAACGTGATTGACACGTAATTCCCACGTGATTCCCACGTGATTGACACGTGATTTCCACGTGATTCCCACTTGATTCTCACATGATTGACACGTGATTGACACGTGATTCCCACGTGAATCCCACGTGATTCCCATGTGATTCCCACGTGATTGACACGTGATTCCCACCTTATTCCCACGTGATTCCCAAGGGATTGAAATGTCATTCCCACATGATTGCCACGTGATTCAAACTTGATTGACATGTGTTTCCCACGTGACTGACACGTGATTCCCACGAGATTCCCACGTGATTCCCACTTAATTCCCACGTGATTCCCACGTGACTCCCACGTGATTCCCACGTGATTGACGCATGATTACCTCGTGATTCCCACGTGATTGACACGTGATTCCCACGTGATTATAACGTGATTCCCATGTGATTCCCAAGTGATTGACACGTGATTCCCACGTGCTTCCCACGTGATTCCCACGTTATTCCCAAGTGATTGACACATGATTCCAACGTGATTCCCAAGTGATTCCCACGTGATTGACACGTGATTCCCACGTGATTGACACGTGATTCCCACGTGATTCCTACGTGATTGACACGTCATTTCCACGTGATTCCCATGTGATTCCCACGTGATTAACACGTGATTCCCAGGGGATTCCCAAATGATTGTCACGTGATTCCCACGTATTCCCACGTGATTCACACGTGATTCACACGTAATTCCATCGTGATTGACACGTGATTCCCACATGATTCCCACGTTATTGACACGTGATTCGAACCTGATTCCCACGTGATTACCACGTGATTCCCATATGATTCCCACGTGATTCCCATGTGATTCCCACGTGATTAACACGTGATTCCCAGGGGATTCCCAAATGATTGTCACGTGATTCCCACGTGATTCCCACATGATTCCCACGTTATTGACACGTGATTCGAACCTGATTCCCACTTGATTCCCACGTGATTCCATCATGATTCCCACCTGATTCCCACGGGTTTGAAACGTGTTTCCCACGTGATTGAAACGTGATTCCCACGTGATTCAAAAGTGATTCCCACGTGATTCCAATATGATTGACACGTGATTCCAAATGATTCCCTTGTGATACCCATGTGATGCCCACGTGATTGACACGTGATTCCCACATGATTCCCACGTGATTGACACGTTATTCCCTCGTGATTCCTACGTGATTACGTGATTCCCACGTTATTCCCACGTGACTCCCATGTGATTCCCATGTGATTTACGCATGATTCCCACGTGATTCCCACGTGATTCCCACGTGATTCCCACGTGATTGACACGTGATTCCCACCTTATTCCCACGTGATTCCCACGGGATTGACTCGTGATTCCCACGTGATTCCCACGTGATTGATATGTCATTCCCACGTGATTCCCACGTGATTGACACGTGATTCCCACGTGATTCCCACATGATTCCCACGTGATTCCCAAATGATTCCCACGTGATGTCCACGTGATGCCCACGTGATTGACACGTGATTCCCACATGATTCCCACGTGATTGAAACGTGATTCCAGCGTGATTCCCACGTGATTGGCGTGGGATTCCCATGTGATTACCACGTGACTCCCACGTGATTCCCACGTGATAGACACGTGATTCCCACGTGATTCCCACGTGACAACAACGTGATTCCCACGTAACTGACATGTGATTCCTATGTGATTCCCACATGATTGACTCGTGATTCCCATATGATTCCCACGTGATTCCAACATGATTGACACGTGATTCCCACGTGATTCCCACGTGATTGACACGTGATTCACACGTGATTGACACGTGATTCACACGTGATTGACACGTGATTCCCACGTGATTCCCACGTGATTCCCACGTGATTGGCACGAGATTCCGACGTACTTCCCACGTGATTCAAACATGATTGACACGTGATTCCCACGTGACTCCCAAGTGATTGACACGTGATTCCCACGTGATTCCCACGTGATTGGCACGAGATTCCGACGTAATTCCCACGTGATTCCCACGTGATTGACACGTAATTCCCACGTGTTTCCCACGTGATTGACGCGTGATTCCCACGTGATTCCCACGTGATTGACACGTGATTCCCATGTGATTCCCACGTGATTCTCACGTAATTCCCACGTGATTGACACGTGATTCCCACGTGATTATCATGTGATTCCCATATGATTCCCAAGAGATTGACACGTGATTCACACGTGCTTCCCACGTGATTCCCACGTTATTCCCAAGTGATTGACACATGATTCCAACGTGATTCCCAAGTGATTCCCTCGTGATTGACACGTGATTCCCACGTGATTCAAAAGTGATTCCCACGTGATTCCAACGTGATTGACACGTGATTCCCAAATGATTCCCGTGTGATACCCATGTGATGCCCACGTGATTGACACGTGATTCCTACGTGATTCCCTCGTGATTGACATGTGATTCCCGCATGATTCCCACGTGATTGACACGTTATTCCCACGTGATTCCTACTTGATTACCACGTGATTCCCGCATTATTCCCACGTGACTCCCATGTGATTCCCACGTGATTGATGCATGATTCCCACGTGATTTCCAAGTGATTCCTACGTGATTCCCACGTGATTGACACGTGATTCCCAACTTATTCCCACGTGATTCCCACGGGATTGACTAATGATTCCCACGTGATTCCCACGTGATTGACACGTGATGTCCACGTGATTCCCACTTGATTCTCACATGACTGACACGTGATTGACACGTGATTCCCACGTGATTAACACGTTATTCCCACGTGATACCTACGTGATTGCCACGTGATTCCCACGTTATTCCCACGTGACTCCCATGTGATTTCCACGTGATTTACGCATGATTCCCACGTGATTCCCACGTGATTCCCACGTGATTCCCACGTGATTGACACGTGATTCCCACCTTATTCCCACGTGATTCTCACGGGATTGACTCGTGATTCCCACGTGATTCCCACGTGATTGATATGTCATTCCCACGTGATTCCCACGTGATTGACACGTGATTCCCACGTGATTCCCACATGATTCCCACGTGATTCCCAAATGATTCCCACGTGATGTCCACGTGATGCCCACGTGATTGACACGTGATTCCCACATGATTCCCACGTGATTGAAACGTGATTCCAGCGTGATTCCCACGTGATTGGCGCGGGATTCCCATGTGATTCCCACGTGACTCCCACGTGATTCCCACGTGATAGACACGTGATTCCCACGTGATTCCCACGTGACAACAACGTGATTCCCACGTAACTGACATGTGATTCCTATGTGATTCCCACGTGATTGACTCGTGATTCCCATATGATTCCCACGTGATTCCAACATGATTGACACGTGATTCCCACGTGATTCCCACATGATTGACATGTGATTCCCACGTGATTGACACGTGATTCCCAACTTATTCCCACATGATTCCCACGGGATTGACTAATGATTCCCACGTGATTCCCACGTGATTGACACGTGATGTCCACGTGATTCCCACTTGATTCTCACATGACTGACACGTGATTGACACGTGATTCCCACGTGATTCCCACATGATTCCCACGTGATTCCCAAATGATTCCCACGTGTTGTCCACGTGATGCCCACGTGATTGACACGTGATTCCCACATGATTCCCACGTGATTGAAACGTGATTCCAGCGTGATTCCCACGTGATTGGCGCGTGATTCCCATGTGATTCCCACGTGATTCCCACGTGATTCCCACGTGACTCCCACGTGATTCCCACGTGATAGACACGTGATTCCCACGTGATTCCCACATGATTCCCACGTGATTCCCAAATGATTCCCACGTGTTGTCCACGTGATGCCCACGTGATTGACACGAGATTCCCACATGATTCCCACGTGATTGAAACGTGATTCCAGCGTGATTCCCATGTGATTGGCGCGTGATTCCCATGTGATTCCCACGTGACTCCCACGTGATTCCCACGTGATAGACACGTGATTCCCACGTGATTCCCACGTGACAACAACGTGATTCCCACGTAATTGACATGTGATTCCGACGTGATTCCCACGTGATTGACTCGTGATTCCCATATGATTCCCACGTGATTCCAACATGATTGACACGTGATTCCCATGAGATTCCCACGTGATTGACACGTGATTCCCACGTGATTGACACGTGATTCACACGTGATTTACACGTGATTCCCACGTGATTCAAAAGTGATTCCGACGTGATTCCAACGTGATTTACAAGTGATTCCCAAATGATTCCCGTGTGATACACATGTGATGCCCACCTGACTGACAAGTGATTCCTACGTGATTCCCTCGTGATTGACACGTTATTCCCATGTGACTCCTACGTGATTACCACGTGATTCCCACGTTATTCCCAAGTGACTCCCATGTGATTCCCACGTGATTGACGCATGATTCCCCCATGACTCCCACGTGATTGACTCATGATTCCCACGTGATTCCCAAGTGATTCCCACGTGATTCCCACGGGATTGACACGTGATTCCCACGTGATTCCCACGTGATTGACACATGATTCCCACGTGACTCCAACGTGATTCCCACGTAATTGTCATGTGATTCCCACGTGATTCCCACATGATTGACTCGTGATTCCCATATGATTCCCACGTGATTCCAACGTGATTGACACGTAATTCCCACGTGATTCCCACGTGATTGACACGTGATTTCCACGTGATTCCCACTTGATTCTCACATGATTGACACGTGATTGACACGTGATTCCCACGTGAATCCCACGTGATTCCCATGTGATTCCCACGTGATTGACACGTGATTCCCACCTTATTCCCACGTGATTCCCAAGGGATTGAAATGTCATTCCCACATGATTGCCACGTGATTCAAACTTGATTGACATGTGTTTCCCACGTGACTGACACGTGATTCCCACGAGATTCCCACGTGATTCCCACTTAATTCCCACGTGATTCCCACGTGACTCCCACGTGATTCCCACGTGATTGACGCATGATTCCCTCGTGATTCCCACGTGATTGACACGTGATTCCCACGTGATTATAACGTGATTCCCATGTGATTCCCAAGTGATTGACACGTGATTCCCACGTGCTTCCCACGTGATTCCCACGTTATTCCCAAGTGATTGACACATGATTCCAACGTGATTCCCAAGTGATTCCCACGTGATTGACACGTGATTCCCACGTGATTGACACGTGATTCCCACGTGATTCCTACGTGATTGACACGTCATTTCCACGTGATTCCCATGTGATTCCCACGTGATTAACACGTGATTCCCAGGGGATTCCCAAATGATTGTCACGTGATTCCCACGTATTCCCACGTGATTCACACGTGATTCACACGTAATTCCATCGTGATTGACACGTGATTCCCACATGATTCCCACGTTATTGACACGTGATTCGAACCTGATTCCCACGTGATTACCACGTGATTCCCATATGATTCCCACGTGATTCCCATGTGATTCCCACGTGATTAACACGTGATTCCCAGGGGATTCCCAAATGATTGTCACGTGATTCCCACGTGATTCCCACGTGATTCACACGTGATTCACACGTAATTCCATCGTGATTGACACGTGATTCCCACATGATTCCCACGTTATTGACACGTGATTCGAACCTGATTCCCAGTTGATTCCCACGTGATTCCATCATGATTCCCACCTGATTCCCACGGGATTGAAACGTGTTTACCACGTGATTGAAACGTGATTCCCACGTGATTCAAAAGTGATTCCCACGTGATTCCAATATGATTGACACGTGATTCCAAATGATTCCCTTGTGATACCCATGTGATGCCCACGTGATTGACACGTGATTCCCACATAATTCCCACGTGATTGACACGTTATTCCCTCGTGATTCCTACGTGATTACGTGATTCCCACGTTATTCCCACGTGACTCCCATGTGATTCCCACGTGATTTACGCATGATTCCCACGTGATTCCCACGTGATTCCCACGTGATTCCCACGTGATTGACACGTGATTCCCACCTTATTCCCACGTGATTCCCACGGGATTGACTCGTGATTCCCACGTGATTCCCACGTGATTGATATGTCATTCCCACGTGATTCCCACGTGATTGACACGTGATTCCCACGTGATTCCCACATGATTCCCACGTGATTCCCAAATGATTCCCACGTGATGTCCACGTGATTCCCACGTGATTGACACGTGATTCACACGTGATTGACACGTGATTCACACGTGATTGACACGTGATTCCCACGTGATTCCCACGTGATTCCCACGTGATTGGCACGAGATTCCGACGTACTTCCCACGTGATTCAAACGTGATTGACACGTAATTCCCACGTGACTCCCAAGTGATTGACACGTGATTCCCACGTGATTCCCACGTGATTGGCACGAGATTCCGACGTAATTCCCACGTGATTCCCACGTGATTGACACGTAATTCCCACGTGTTTCCCACGTGATTGACGCGTGATTCCCACGTGATTCCCACGTGATTGACACGTGATTCCCACGTGATTCCCACGTGATTCTCACGTAATTCCCACGTGATTGACACGTGATTCCCACGTGATTATCACGTGATTCCCATATGATTCCCAAGAGATTGACACGTGATTCACACGTGCTTCCCACGTGATTCCCACGTTATTCCCAAGTGATTGACACATGATTCCAACGTGATTCCCAAGTGATTCCCTCGTGATTGACACGTGATTCCCACGTGATTCAAAAGTGATTCCCACGTGATTCCAACGTGATTGACACGTGATTCCCAAATGATTCCCGTGTGATACCCATGTGACGCCCACGTGATTGACACGTGATTCCTACGTGATTCCCTCGTGATTGACATGTGATTCCCGCATGATTCCCACGTGATTGACACGTTATTCCCACGTGATTCCTACTTGATTACCACGTGATTCCCGCATTATTCCCACGTGACTCCCATGTGATTCCCACGTGATTGATGCATGATTCCCACGTGATTTCCAAGTGATTCCTACGTGATTCCCACGTGATTGACACGTGATTCCCAACTTATTCCCACGTGATTCCCACGGGATTGACTCATGATTCCCACGTGATTCCCACGTGATTGACACGTGATGTCCACGTGATTCCCACTTGATTCTCACATGACTGACACGTGATTGACACGTGATTCCCACGTGATTAACACGTTATTCCCACGTGATACCTACGTGATTACCACGTGATTCCCACGTTATTCCCACGTGACTCCCATGTGATTCCCACGTGATTTACGCATGATTCCCACGTGATTCCCACGTGATTCCCACGTGATTCCCACATGATTGACACGTGATTCCCACCTTATTCCCACGTGATTCCCACGGGATTGACTCGTGATTCCCACGTGATTCCCACGTGATTGATATGTCATTCCCACGTGATTCCCACGTGATTGACACGTGATTCCCACGTGATTCCCACATGATTCCCACGTGATTCCCAAATGATTCCCACGTGATGTCCACGTGATGCCCACGTGATTGACACGTGATTCCCACATGATTCCCACGTGATTGAAACGTGATTCCAGCGTGATTCCCACGTGATTGGCGCGGGATTCACATGTGATTCCCACGTGACTCCCACGTGATTCCCACGTGATAGACACGTGATTCCCACGTGATTCCCACGTGACAACAACGTGATTCCCACGTAACTGACATGTGATTCCTATGTGATTCCCACGTGATTGACTCGTGATTCCCATATGATTCCCACGTGATTCCAACATGATGACACGTGATTCCCACATGATTGACACGTGATTCCCACGTGATTGACACGTGATTCCCAACTTATTCCCACATGATTCCCACGGGATTGACTAATGATTCCCACGTGATTCCCACGTGATTGACACGTGATGTCCACGTGATTCCCACTTGATTCTCACATGACTGACACGTGATTGACACGTGATTCCCACGTGATTCCCACATGATTCCCACGTGATTCCCAAATGATTCCCACGTGTTGTCCACGTGATGCCCACGTGATTGACACGTGATTCCCACATGATTCCCACGTGATTGAAACGTGATTCCAGCGTGATTCCCACGTGATTGGCGCGTGATTCCCATGTGATTCCCACGTGATTCCCACGTGATTCCCACGTGACTCCCACGTGATTCCCACGTGATAGACACGTGATTCCCACGTGATTCCCTCGTGACAACAACGTGATTCCCACGTAATTGACATGTGATTCCGACGTGATTCCCACGTGATTGACTCGTGATTCCCATATGATTCCCACGTGATTCCAACATGATTGACACATGATTCCCATGAGATTCCCACGTGATTGACACGTGATTCCCACGTGATTGACACGTGATTCACACGTGATTTACACGTGATTCCCACGTGATTCAAAAGTGATTCCGACGTGATTCCAACGTGATTTACAAGTGATTCCCAAATGATTCCCATGTGATACACATGTGATGCCCACCTGACTGACACGTGATTCCTACGTGATTCCCTCGTGATTGACACGTTATTCCCATGTGACTCCTACGTGATTACCACGTGATTCCCATGTTATTCCCAAGTGACTCCCATGTGATTCCCACGTGATTGACGCATGATTCCCCGTGACTCCCACGTGATTGACTCATGATTCCCACGTGATTCCCAAGTGATTCCCACGTGGTTCCCACGGGATTGACACGTGATTCCCACGTGATTCCCACGTGATTGACACATGATTCCAACGTGATTCCCAAGTGATTCCCTCGTGATTGACACGTGATTCCCACGTGATTCAAAAGTGATTCCCACGTGATTCCAACGTGATTGACACGTGATTCCCAAATGATTCCCGTGTGATACCCATGTGACGCCCACGTGATTGACACGTGATTCCTACGTGATTCCCTCGTGATTGACATGTGATTCCCGCATGATTCCCACGTGATTGACACGTTATTCCCACGTGATTCCTACTTGATTACCACGTGATTCCCGCATTATTCCCACGTGACTCCCATGTGATTCCCACGTGATTGATGCATGATTCCCACGTGATTTCCAAGTGATTCCTACGTGATTCCCACGTGATTGACACGTGATTCCCAACTTATTCCCACGTGATTCCCACGGGATTGACTCATGATTCCCACGTGATTCCCACGTGATTGACACGTGATGTCCACGTGATTCCCACTTGATTCTCACATGACTGACACGTGATTGACACGTGATTCCCACGTGATTAACACGTTATTCCCACGTGATACCTACGTGATTACCACGTGATTCCCACGTTATTCCCACGTGACTCCCATGTGATTCCCACGTGATTTACGCATGATTCCCACGTGATTCCCACGTGATTCCCACGTGATTCCCACATGATTGACACGTGATTCCCACCTTATTCCCACGTGATTCCCACGGGATTGACTCGTGATTCCCACGTGATTCCCACGTGATTGATATGTCATTCCCACGTGATTCCCACGTGATTGACACGTGATTCCCACGTGATTCCCACATGATTCCCACGTGATTCCCAAATGATTCCCACGTGATGTCCACGTGATGCCCACGTGATTGACACGTGATTCCCACATGATTCCCACGTGATTGAAACGTGATTCCAGCGTGATTCCCACGTGATTGGCGCGGGATTCACATGTGATTCCCACGTGACTCCCACGTGATTCCCACGTGATAGACACGTGATTCCCACGTGATTCCCACGTGACAACAACGTGATTCCCACGTAACTGACATGTGATTCCTATGTGATTCCCACGTGATTGACTCGTGATTCCCATATGATTCCCACGTGATTCCAACATGATTGACACGTGATTCCCACGTGATTCCCACATGATTGACACGTGATTCCCACGTGATTGACACGTGATTCCCAACTTATTCCCACATGATTCCCACGGGATTGACTAATGATTCCCACGTGATTCCCACATGATTGACACGTGATGTCCACGTGATTCCCACTTGATTCTCACATGACTGACACGTGATTGACACGTGATTCCCACGTGATTCCCACATGATTCCCACGTGATTCCCAAATGATTCCCACGTGTTGTCCACGTGATGCCCACGTGATTGACACGTGATTCCCACATGATTCCCACGTGATTGACACGTGATGTCCACGTGATTCCCACGTGATTGGCGCGTGATTCCCATATGATTCCCACGTGATTCCAACATGATTGACACGTGATTCCCATGAGATTCCCACGTGATTGACACGTGATTCCCACGTGATTGACACGTGATTCACACGTGATTTACACGTGATTCCCACGTGATTCAAAAGTGATTCCGACGTGATTCCAACGTGATTTACAAGTGATTCCCAAATGATTCCCGTGTGATACACATGTGATGCCCACCTGACTGACACGTGATTCCTACGTGATTCCCTCGTGATTGACACGTTATTCCCATGTGACTCCTACGTGATTACCACGTGATTCCCATGTTATTCCCAAGTGACTCCCATGTGATTCCCACGTGATTGACGCATGATTCCCCGTGACTCCCACGTGATTGACTCATGATTCCCACGTGATTCCCAAGTGATTCCCACGTGATTCCCACGGGATTGACACGTGATTCCCACGTGATTCCCACGTGATTGACACATGATTCCCACGTGACTCCAACGTGATTCCCACGTAATTGTCATGTGATTCCCACGTGATTCCCACGTGATTGACTCGTGATTCCCATATGATTCCCACGTGATTCCAACGTGATTGACACGTGATTCCCACGTGATTCCCACGTGATTGACACGTGATTTCCACGTGATTCCCACTTGATTCTCACATGATTGACACGTGATTGACACGTGATTCCCACGTGAATCCCACGTGATTCCCATGTGATTCCCACGTGATTGACACGTGATTCCCACCTTATTCCCACGTGATTCCCACGGGATTGACTCATGATTCCCACGTGATTCCCACGTGATTGACACGTGATGTCCACGTGATTCCCACTTGATTCTCACATGACTGACACGTGATTGACACGTGATTCCCACGTGATTCCCACATGATTCCCACGTGATTCCCAAATGATTCCCACGTGTTGTCCACGTGATGCCCACGTGATTGACACGAGATTCCCACATGATTCCCACGTGATTGAAACGTGATTCCAGCGTGATTCCCATGTGATTGGCGCGTGATTCCCATGTGATTCCCACGTGACTCCCACGTGATTCCCACGTGATAGACACGTGATTCCCACGTGATTCCCACGTGACAACAACGTGATTCCCACGTAATTGACATGTGATTCCGACGTGATTCCCACGTGATTGACTCGTGATTCCCATATGATTCCCACGTGATTCCAACATGATTGACACGTGATTCCCATGAGATTCCCACGTGATTGACACGTGATTCCCACGTGATTGACACGTGATTCACACGTGATTTACACGTGATTCCCACGTGATTCAAAAGTGATTCCGACGTGATTCCAACGTGATTTACAAGTGATTCCCAAATGATTCCCGTGTGATACACATGTGATGCCCACCTGACTGACACGTGATTCCTACGTGATTCCCTCGTGATTGACACGTTATTCCCATGTGACTCCTACGTAATTACCACGTGATTCCCACGTTATTCCCAAGTGACTCCCATGTGATTCCCACGTGATTGACGCATGATTCCCCCATGACTCCCACGTGATTGACTCATGATTCCCACGTGATTCCCAAGTGATTCCCATGTGATTGACATGTGATTCCCACGTTATGGACATGTGATTCCCACGTAACTCCCCCGTGATTGACATGAGATTCCCAGGTGATTCCCATGTGATTGACTCGTGATTCCCATATGATTCCCACGTGATTCCAACGTGATTGACACGTAATTCCCACGTGATTCCCACGTGATTGACACGTGATTTCCACGTGATTCCCACTTGATTCTCACATGATTGACACGTGATTGACACGTGATTCCCACGTGAATCCCACGTGATTCCCATGTGATTCCCACGTGATTGACACGTGATTCCCACCTTATTCCCACGTGATTCCCAAGGGATTGAAATGTCATTCCCACATGATTGCCACGTGATTCAAACTTGATTGACATGTGTTTCCCACGTGACTGACACGTGATTCCCACGAGATTCCCACGTGATTCCCACTTAATTCCCACGTGATTCCCACGTGACTCCCACGTGATTCCCACGTGATTGACGCATGATTACCTCGTGATTCCCACGTGATTGACACGTGATTCCCACGTGATTATAACGTGATTCCCATGTGATTCCCAAGTGATTGACACGTGATTCCCACGTGCTTCCCACGTGATTCCCACGTTATTCCCAAGTGATTGACACATGATTCCAACGTGATTCCCAAGTGATTCCCACGTGATTGACACGTGATTCCCACGTGATTGACACGTGATTCCCACGTGATTCCTACGTGATTGACACGTCATTTCCACGTGATTCCCATGTGATTCCCACGTGATTAACACGTGATTCCCAGGGGATTCCCAAATGATTGTCACGTGATTCCCACGTATTCCCACGTGATTCACACGTGATTCACACGTAATTCCATCGTGATTGACACGTGATTCCCACATGATTCCCACGTTATTGACACGTGATTCGAACCTGATTCCCACGTGATTACCACGTGATTCCCATATGATTCCCACGTGATTCCCATGTGATTCCCACGTGATTAACACGTGATTCCCAGGGGATTCCCAAATGATTGTCACGTGATTCCCACGTGATTCCCACATGATTCCCACGTTATTGACACGTGATTCGAACCTGATTCCCACTTGATTCCCACGTGATTCCATCATGATTCCCACCTGATTCCCACGGGATTGAAACGTGTTTCCCACGTGATTGAAACGTGATTCCCACGTGATTCAAAAGTGATTCCCACGTGATTCCAATATGATTGACACGTGATTCCAAATGATTCCCTTGTGATACCCATGTGATGCCCACGTGATTGACACGTGATTCCCACATGATTCCCACGTGATTGACACGTTATTCCCTCGTGATTCCTACGTGATTACGTGATTCCCACGTTATTCCCACGTGACTCCCATGTGATTCCCACGTGATTTACGCATGATTCCCACGTGATTCCCACGTGATTCCCACGTGATTCCCACGTGATTGACACGTGATTCCCACCTTATTCCCACGTGATTCCCACGGGATTGACTCGTGATTCCCACGTGATTCCCACGTGATTGATATGTCATTCCCACGTGATTCCCACGTGATTGACACGTGATTCCCACGTGATTCCCACATGATTCCCACGTGATTCACAAATGATTCCCACGTGATGTCCACGTGATGCCCACGTGATTGACACGTGATTCCCACATGATTCCCACGTGATTGAAACGTGATTCCAGCGTGATTCCCACGTGATTGGCGCGGGATTCCCATGTGATTACCACGTGACTCCCACGTGATTCCCACGTGATAGACACGTGATTCCCACGTGATTCCCATGTGACAACAACGTGATTCCCACGTAACTGACATGTGATTCCTATGTGATTCCCACATGATTGACTCGTGATTCCCATATGATTCCCACGTGATTCCAACATGATTGACACGTGATTCCCACGTGATTCCCACGTGATTGACACGTGATTCACACGTGATTGACACGTGATTCACACGTGATTGACACGTGATTCCCACGTGATTCCCACGTGATTCCCACGTGATTGGCACGAGATTCCGACGTACTTCCCACGTGATTCAAACGTAATTGAAACGTAATTCCCACGTGACTCCCAAGTGATTGACACGTGATTCCCACGTGATTCCCACGTGATTGGCACGAGATTCCGACGTAATTCCCACGTGATTCCCACGTGATTGACACGTAATTCCCACGTGTTTCCCACGTGATTGACGCGTGATTCCCACGTGATTCCCACGTGATTGACACGTGATTCCCACGTGATTCCCACGTGATTCTCACGTAATTCCCACGTGATTGACACGTGATTCCCACGTGATTATCACGTGATTCCCATATGATTCCCAAGAGATTGACACGTGATTCACACGTGCTTCCCACGTGATTCCCACGTTATTCCCAAGTGATTGACACATGATTCCAACGTGATTCCCAAGTGATTCCCTCGTGATTGACACGTGATTCCCACGTGATTCAAAAGTGATTCCCACGTGATTCCAACGTGATTGACACGTGATTCCCAAATGATTCCCGTGTGATACCCATGTGATGCCCACGTGATTGACACGTGATTCCTACGTGATTCCCTCGTGATTGACATGTGATTCCCGCATGATTCCCACGTGATTGACACGTTATTCCGACGTGATTCCTACTTGATTACCACGTGATTCCCGCATTATTCCCACGTGACTCCCATGTGATTCCCACGTGATTGATGCATGATTCCCACGTGATTTCCAATTGATTCCTACGTGATTCCCACGTGATTGACACGTGATTCCCAACTTATTCCCACGTGATTCACACGGGATTGACTCATGATTCCCACGTGATTCCCACGTGATTGACACGTGATGTCCACGTGATTCCCACTTGATTCTCACATGACTGACACGTGATTGACACGTGATTCCCACGTGATTAACACGTTATTCCCACGTGATACCTACGTGATTGCCACGTGATTCCCACGTTATTCCCACGTGACTCCCATGTGATTTCCACGTGATTTACGCATGATTCCCACGTGATTCCCACGTGATTCCCACGTGATTCCCACGTGATTGACACGTGATTCCCACCTTATTCCCACGTGATTCCCACGGGATTGACTCATGATTCCCACGTGATTCCCACGTGATTGATATGTCATTCCCACGTGATTCCCACGTGATTGACACGTGATTCCCACGTGATTCCCACATGATTCCCACGTGATTCCCAAATGATTCCCACGTGATGTCCACGTGATGCCCACGTGATTGACACGTGATTCCCACATGATTCCCACGTGATTGAAACGTGATTCCAGCGTGATTCCCACGTGATTGGCGCGGGATTCCCATGTGATTCCCACGTGACTCCCACGTGATTCCCACGTGATAGACACGTGATTCCCACGTGATTCCCACGTGACAACAACGTGATTCCCACGTAACTGACATGTGATTCCTATGTGATTCCCACGTGATTGACTCGTGATTCCCATATGATTCCCACGTGATTCCAACATGATTGACACGTGATTCCCACGTGATTCCCACGTGATTGACACGTGATTCCCACGTGATTGACACGTGATTCCCAACTTATTCCCACATGATTCCCACGGGATTGACTCATGATTCCCACGTTATTCCCACGTGATTGACACGTGATGTCCACGTGATTCCCACTTGATTCTCACATGACTGACATGTGATTGACACGTGATTCCCACGTGATTCCCACATGATTCC
The DNA here is from genome assembly GCF_963930625.1 of Muntiacus reevesi. NCBI lineage: Eukaryota > Metazoa > Chordata > Mammalia > Artiodactyla > Cervidae > Muntiacus > Muntiacus reevesi. Next base: position 81,713,811 of record NC_089260.1, on the reverse strand, counting down.
CACGTGATTCCCAAATGATTCCCACGTGTTGTCCACGTGATGCCCACGTGATTGACACGTGATTCCCACATGATTCCCACGTGATTGAAACGTGATTCCAGCGTGATTCCCACGTGATTGGCGCGTGATTCCCATGTGATTCCCACGTGATTCCCACGTGATTCCCACGTGACTCCCACGTGATTCCCACGTGATAGACACGTGATTCCCACGTGATTCCCTCGTGACAACAACGTGATTCCCACGTAATTGACATGTGATTCCGACGTGATTCCCTCGTGATTGACTCGTGATTCCCATATGATTCCCACGTGATTCCAACATGATTGACACGTGATTCCCATGAGATTCCCACGTGATTGACACGTGATTCCCACGTGATTGACACGTGATTCACACGTGATTTACACGTCATTCCCACGTGATTCAAAAGTGATTCCGACGTGATTCCAACGTGATTTACAAGTGATTCCCAAATGATTCCCGTGTGATACACAAGTGATGCCCACCTGACTGACACGTGATTCCTACGTGATTCCCTCGTGATTGACACGTTATTCCCATGTGACTCCTAAGTGATTACCACGTGATTCCCACGTTATTCCCAAGTGACTCCCATGTGATTCCCACGTGATTGACGCATGATTCCCCCGTGACTCCCACGTGATTGACTCATGATTCCCACGTGATTCCCAAGTGATTCCCACGTGATTCCCACGGGATTGACACGTGATTCCCACCTGATTCCCACGTGATTGACACATGATTCCCACGTGACTCCAACGTGATTCCCACGTAATTGTCATGTGATTCCCACGTGATTCCCACGTGATTGACTCGTGATTCCCATATGATTCCCACGTGATTCCAACGTGATTGACACGTTATTCCCACGTGATTCCCACGTGATTGACACGTGATTTCCACGTGATTCCCACTTGATTCTCACATGATTGACACGTGATTGACACGTGATTCCCACGTGAATCCCACGTGATTCCCATGTGATTCCCACGTGATTGACACGTGATTCCCACCTTATTCCCACGTGATTCCCAAGGGATTGAAATGTCATTCCCACATGATTGCCACGTGATTCAAACTTGATTGACATGTGTTTCCCACGTGACTGACACGTGATTCCCACGTAATTCCCACGTGATTCCCCCGAGATTCCCACGTGATTCCCACGTGATTCCCACATGATTGGCACGAGATTCCCACATGATTGGCACGAGATTCCGACGTAATTCCCACGTGATTGACACGTAATTCCCACGTGACTCCCACGTAATTGACACGTGATTCCCACGTGATTCCCACGTGATTCCCACATGATTGGCACGAGATTCCGACGTAATTCCAACGTGATTCCCACGTGATTGACGCATGATTCCCTCGTGATTCCCACGTGATTGACACGTGATTCCCACGTGATTATAACGTGATTCCCATGTGATTCCCAAGTGATTGACACGTGATTCCCATGTGCTTCCCACGTGATTCCCACGTTATTCCCAAGTGATTGACACATGATTCCAACGTGATTCCCAAGTGATTCCCACGTGATTGACACGTGATTCCCACGTGATTGACACGTGATTCCCACGTGATTCCTAAGTGATTGACACGTCATTTCCACGTGATTCCCATGTGATTCCCACGTGATTAACACGTGATTCCCAGGGGATTCCCAAATGATTGTCACGTGATTCCCACGTGATTCACACGTGATTCACACGTGATTCACACGTAATTCCATCGTGATTGACACGTGATTCCCACATGATTCCCACGTTATTGACACGTGATTCGAACCTGATTCCCACGTGATTCCCACGTGATTCCATCATGATTCCCACCTGATTCCCACGGGATTGAAACGTGTTTCCCACGTGATTGAAACGTGATTCCCACGTGATTCAAAAGTGATTCCCACGTGATTCCAATGTGATTGACACGTGATTCCAAAATGATTCCCTTGTGATACCCATGTGATGCCCACGTGATTGACACGTGATTCCCACATGATTCCCACGTGATTGACACGTTATTCCCTCGTGATTCCTACGTGATTACGTGATTCCCACGTTATTCCCACGTGACTCCCATGTGATTCCCACGTGATTTACGCATGATTCCCACGTGATTCCCACGTGATTCCCACGTGATTCCCACGTGATTGACACGTGATTCCCACCTTATTCCCACGTGATTCCCACGGGATTGACTCGTGATTCCCACGTGATTCCCACGTGATTGATATGTCATTCCCACGTGATTCCCACGTGATTGACACGTGATTCCCACGTGATTCCCACATGATTCCCACGTGATTCCCAAATGATTCCCACGTGATGTCCACGTGATGCCCACGTGATTGACACGTGATTCCCACATGATTCCCACGTGATTGAAACGTGATTCCAGTGTGATTCCCACGTGATTGGCGCGGGATTCCCATGTGATTACCACGTGACTCCCACGTGATTCCCACGTGATAGACACGTGATTCCCACGTGATTCCCACGTGACAACAACGTGATTCCCACATAACTGACATGTGATTCCTATGTGATTCCCACGTGATTGACTCGTGATTCCCATATGATTCCCACGTGATTCCAACATGATTGACACGTGATTCCCATGAGATTCCCACGTGATTCACACGTGATTCCCACGTGATTGACACGTGATTCACACGTGATTTACACGTGATTCCCGCGTGATTCAAAAGTGATTCCGACGTGATTCCAACGTGATTTACAAGTGATTCCCAAATGATTCCCACGTGATGTCCACGTGATGCCCACGTGATTGACACGTGATTCCCACATGATTCCCACGTGATTGAAACGTGATTCCAGCGTGATTCCCACGTGATTGGCGCGGGATTCCCATGTGATTACCACGTGACTCCCACGTGATTCCCACGTGATAGACACGTGATTCCCACGTGATTCCCATGTGACAACAACGTGATTCCCACGTAACTGACATGTGATTCCTATGTGATTCCCACATGATTGACTCGTGATTCCCATATGATTCCCACGTGATTCCAACATGATTGACACGTGATTCCCACGTGATTCCCACGTGATTGACACGTGATTCACACGTGATTGACACGTGATTCACACGTGATTGACACGTGATTCCCACGTGATTCCCACGTGATTCCCACGTGATTGGCACGAGATTCCGACGTACTTCCCACGTGATTCAAACGTAATTGAAACGTAATTCCCACGTGACTCCCAAGTGATTGACACGTGATTCCCACGTGATTCCCACGTGATTGGCACGAGATTCCGACGTAATTCCCACGTGATTCCCACGTGATTGACACGTAATTCCCACGTGTTTCCCACGTGATTGACGCGTGATTCCCACGTGATTCCCACGTGATTGACACGTGATTCCCACGTGATTCCCACGTGATTCTCACGTAATTCCCACGTGATTGACACGTGATTCCCACGTGATTATCACGTGATTCCCATATGATTCCCAAGAGATTGACACGTGATTCACACGTGCTTCCCACGTGATTCCCACGTTATTCCCAAGTGATTGACACATGATTCCAACGTGATTCCCAAGTGATTCCCTCGTGATTGACACGTGATTCCCACGTGATTCAAAAGTGATTCCCACGTGATTCCAACGTGATTGACACGTGATTCCCAAATGATTCCCGTGTGAGACCCATGTGATGCCCACGTGATTGACACGTGATTCCTACGTGATTCCCTCGTGATTGACATGTGATTCCCGCATGATTCCCACGTGATTGACACGTTATTCCGACGTGATTCCTACTTGATTACCACGTGATTCCCGCATTATTCCCACGTGACTCCCATGTGATTCCCACGTGATTGATGCATGATTCCCACGTGATTTCCAATTGATTCCTACGTGATTCCCACGTGATTGACACGTGATTCCCAACTTATTCCCACGTGATTCACACGGGATTGACTCATGATTCCCACGTGATTCCCACGTGATTGACACGTGATGTCCACGTGATTCCCACTTGATTCTCACATGACTGACACGTGATTGACACGTGATTCCCACGTGATTAACACGTTATTCCCACGTGATACCTACGTGATTGCCACGTGATTCCCACGTTATTCCCACGTGACTCCCATGTGATTTCCACGTGATTTACGCATGATTCCCACGTGATTCCCACGTGATTCCCACGTGATTCCCACGTGATTGACACGTGATTCCCACCTTATTCCCACGTGATTCCCACGGGATTGACTCGTGATTCCCACGTGATTCCCACGTGATTGATATGTCATTCCCACGTGATTCCCACGTGATTGACACGTGATTCCCACGTGATTCCCACATGATTCCCACGTGATTCCCAAATGATTCCCACGTGATGTCCACGTGATGCCCACGTGATTGACACGTGATTCCCACATGATTCCCACGTGATTGAAACGTGATTCCAGCGTGATTCCCACGTGATTGGCGCGGGATTCCCATGTGATTCCCACGTGACTCCCACGTGATTCCCACGTGATAGACACGTGATTCCCACGTGATTCCCACGTGACAACAACGTGATTCCCACGTAACTGACATGTGATTCCTATGTGATTCCCACGTGATTGACTCGTGATTCCCATATGATTCCCACGTGATTCCAACATGATTGACACGTGATTCCCACGTGATTCCCACGTGATTGACACGTGATTCCCACGTGATTGACACGTGATTCCCAACTTATTCCCACATGATTCCCACGGGATTGACTCATGATTCCCACGTTATTCCCACGTGATTGACACGTGATGTCCACGTGATTCCCACTTGATTCTCACATGACTGACATGTGATTGACACGTGATTCCCACGTGATTCCCACATGATTCCCACGTGATTCCCAAATGATTCCCACGTGTTGTCCACGTGATGCCCACGTGATTGACACGTGATTCCCACATGATTCCCACGTGATTGAAACGTGATTCCAGCGTGATTCCCACGTGATTGGCGCGTGATTCCCATGTGATTCCCACGTGATTCCCACGTGATTCCCACGTGACTCCCACGTGATTCCCACGTGATAGACACGTGATTCCCACGTGATTCCCTCGTGACAACAACGTGATTCCCACGTAATTGACATGTGATTCCGACGTGATTCCCTCGTGATTGACTCGTGATTCCCATATGATTCCCACGTGATTCCAACATGATTGACACGTGATTCCCATGAGATTCCCACGTGATTGACACGTGATTCCCACGTGATTGACACGTGATTCACACGTGATTTACACGTCATTCCCACGTGATTCAAAAGTGATTCCGACGTGATTCCAACGTGATTTACAAGTGATTCCCAAATGATTCCCGTGTGATACACAAGTGATGCCCACCTGACTGACACGTGATTCCTACGTGATTCCCTCGTGATTGACACGTTATTCCCATGTGACTCCTACGTGGTTACCACGTGATTCCCACGTTATTCCCAAGTGACTCCCATGTGATTCCCACGTGATTGACGCATGATTCCCCCGTGACTCCCACGTGATTGACTCATGATTCCCACGTGATTCCCAAGTGATTCCCACGTGATTCCCACGGGATTGACACGTGATTCCCACGTGATTCCCACGTGATTGACACATGATTCCCACGTGACTCCAACGTGATTCCCACGTAATTGTCATGTGATTCCCACGTGATTCCCACGTGATTGACTCGTGATTCCCATATGATTCCCACGTGATTCCAACGTGATTGACACGTAATTCCCACGTGATTCCCACGTGATTGACACGTGATTTCCACGTGATTCCCACTTGATTCTCACATGATTGACACGTGATTGACACGTGATTCCCACGTGAATCCCACGTGATTCCCATGTGATTCCCACGTGATTGACACGTGATTCCCACCTTATTCCCACGTGATTCCCAAGGGATTGAAATGTCATTCCCACATGATTGCCACGTGATTCAAACTTGATTGACATGTGTTTCCCACGTGACTGACACGTGATTCCCACGTAATTCCCACGTGATTCCCCCGAGATTCCCACGTGATTCCCACGTGATTCCCACATGATTGGCACGAGATTCCCACATGATTGGCACGAGATTCCGACGTAATTCCCACGTGATTGACACGTAATTCCCACGTGACTCCCACGTAATTGACACGTGATTCCCACGTGATTCCCACGTGATTCCCACATGATTGGCACGAGATTCCGACTTAATTCCAACGTGATTCCCACGTGATTGACGCATGATTCCCTCGTGATTCCCACGTGATTGACACGTGATTCCCACGTGATTATAACGTGATTCCCATGTGATTCCCAAGTGATTGACACGTGATTCCCATGTGCTTCCCACGTGATTCCCACGTTATTCCCAAGTGATTGACACATGATTCCAACGTGATTCCCAAGTGATTCCCACGTGATTGACACGTGATTCCCACGTGATTGACACGTGATTCCCACGTGATTCCTAAGTGATTGACACGTCATTTCCACGTGATTCCCATGTGATTCCCACGTGATTAACACGTGATTCCCAGGGGATTCCCAAATGATTGTCACGTGATTCCCACGTGATTCACACGTGATTCACACGTGATTCACACGTAATTCCATCGTGATTGACACGTGATTCCCACATGATTCCCACGTTATTGACACGTGATTCGAACCTGATTCCCACGTGATTCCCACGTGATTCCATCATGATTCCCACCTGATTCCCACGGGATTGAAACGTGTTTCCCACGTGATTGAAACGTGATTCCCACGTGATTCAAAAGTGATTCCCACGTGATTCCAATGTGATTGACACGTGATTCCAAAATGATTCCCTTGTGATACCCATGTGATGCCCACGTGATTGACACGTGATTCCCACATGATTCCCACGTGATTGACACGTTATTCCCTCGTGATTCCTACGTGATTACGTGATTCCCACGTTATTCCCACGTGACTCCCATGTGATTCCCACGTGATTTACGCATGATTCCCACGTGATTCCCACGTGATTCCCACGTGATTCCCACGTGATTGACACGTGATTCCCACCTTATTCCCACGTGATTCCCACGGCATTGACTCGTGATTCCCACGTGATTCCCACGTGATTGATATGTCATTCCCACGTGATTCCCACGTGATTGACACGTGATTCCCACGTGATTCCCACATGATTCCCACGTGATTCCCAAATGATTCCCACGTGATGTCCACGTGATTGACACGTGATTCCCACGTGATTCCCACGTGATTGAAACGTGATTCCAGTGTGATTCCCACGTGATTGGCGCGGGATTCCCATGTGATTACCACGTGACTCCCACGTGATTCCCACGTGATAGACACGTGATTCCCACGTGATTCCCACGTGACAACAACGTGATTCCCACATAACTGACATGTGATTCCTATGTGATTCCCACGTGATTGACTCGTGATTCCCATATGATTCCCACGTGATTCCAACATGATTGACACGTGATTCCCATGAGATTCCCACGTGATTCACACGTGATTCCCACGTGATTGACACGTGATTCACACGTGATTTACACGTGATTCCCGCGTGATTCAAAAGTGATTCCGACGTGATTCCAACGTGATTTACAAGTGATTCCCAAATGATTCCCGTGTGATACACATGTGATGCCCACCTGACTGACACGTGATTCCTACGTGATTCCCTCGTGATTGACACGTTATTCCCATGTGACTCCTACGTGATTACCACGTGATTCCCACGTTATTCCCAAGTGACTCCCATGTGATTCCCACGTGATTGACGCATGATTCCCCCGTGACTCCCACGTGATTGACTCATGATTCCCACGTGATTCCCAAGTGATTCCCACGTGATTCCCACGGGATTGACACGTGATTCCCACGTGATTCCCACGTGATTGACACATGATTCCCACGTGACTCCAACGTGATTCCCACGTAATTGTCATGTGATTCCCACGTGATTCCCACGTGATTGACTCGTGATTCCCATATGATTCCCATGTGATTCCAACGTGATTGACACGTGATTCCCACGTGATTCCCACGTGATTGACACGTGATTTCCACGTGATTCCCACTTGATTCTCACATGATTGACACGTGATTGACACGTGATTCCCACGTGAATCCCACGTGATTCCCATGTGATTCCCACGTGATTGACACGTGATTCCCACCTTATTCCCACGTGATTCCCAAGGGATTGAAATGTTATTCCCACATGATTGGTACGTGATTCAAACTTGATTGACATGTGTTTCCCACGTGACTGACACGTGATTCCCACGTAATTCCCACGTGATTCCCACGAGATTCCCACGTGATTCCCACGTGATTGGCACGAGATTCCCACATGATTGGCACGAGATTCCGACATAATTCCCACGTGATTCCCACGTGATTGACACGTAATTCCCACGTGACTCCCACGTGATTGACACGTGATTCCCACGTGATTCCCACGTGATTCCCACGTGATTCCCACATGATTGGCATGAGATTCCGACGTAATTCCCACGTGATTCCCACGTGATTGACACGTAATTCCCACGTGTTTCCCACGTGATTGACGAATGATTTCCACGTGATTCCCACGTGATTGACACGTGATTCCCACGTGATAATCACGTGATTCCCATGTGATTCCCAAGAGATTGATACGTGATTCCCACGTGCTTCCAACGTGATTCCCACGTTATTCCCAAGTGATTGACACATGATTCCAACGTGATTCCCAAGTGATTCCCTCGTGATTGACACGTGATTCCCACGTGATTCAAAAGTGATTCCCACGTGATTCCAACGTGATTGACACGTGATTCCCAAATGATTCCCGTGTGATACCAATGTGATGCCCACGTGATTGACACGTGATTCCTACGTGATTCCCTCGTGATTGACACGTGATTCCCAAATGATTCCCACGTGATTGACACGTTATTCCCACGTGATTCCTACTTGATTACCACGTGATTCCCACATTATTCCCACATGACTCCCATGTGATTCCCACGTGATTGATGCATGATTCCCACGTGATTCCCAAGTAATTCCTACGTGATTCCCACGTGATTGACACGTGATTCCCACCTTATTCCCACGTGATTCCCACGGGATTGACTCATGATTCCCACGTGATTCCCACGTGATTGACACGTGATGTCCACGTGATTCCCACTTGATTCTCACATGACTGACACGTGATAGACACGTGATTCCCACGTGAATCCCACGTGATTCCCATGTGATTCCCACGTGATTGACACGTGATTCCCACCTTATTCCCACGTGATTCCCAAGGGATTGAAATGTCATTCCCACGTGATTGCCACGTGATTCAAACTTGATTGACATGTGATTCCCACGTGATTGACACGTGATTCCCACGTAATTCCATCATGATTCCCACGAGATTCCCACGTGATTCCCACGTGATTCCCACGTGATTGGCACGAGATTCCCACGTGATTGGCACGAGATTCCAACGTAATTCCCACGTGATTCCCACGTTATTGACACGTAATTCCCACGTGATTCCCACGTGATTGACACGTGATTCCCACGTGATTCCCACGTGATTCCCACGTGATTCTCACGTGATTCCCACGTGATTCCCACGTGATTCCCACGTGATTGACACGTAATTCCCACGTGATTCCCACGTGATTGACGCATGATTCCCACATGATTCCCACGTGATGGACACGTGATTCCAACGTGATTCTCACGTAATTCCCAAGTGATTGACACGTGATTCCCACGTGATTATCACGTGATTCCCATGTGATTCCCAAGTGATTGACACGTGATTCCCACGTGCTTCCCACGTGATTCCCACGTTATTCCCAAGTGATTGACACATGATTCCAACGTGATTCCCAAGTGATTCCCACGTGATTGACACGTGATTCCCACGTGATTGACACGTGATTCCCAGGTGATTCCTACGTGATTGACACGTCATTCCCACGTGATTCCCATGTGATTCCCGCGTGATTAACACGTGATTCCTGGGTGATTCCCAAATGATTGTCACGTGATTCCCACGTGATTCCCACGTGATTGACACGTGATTCCCACATGATTCCCACATTATTGACACGTGATTCGAACCTGATTCCCACGTGATTACCACGTGATTCCCCCGTGATTGACACGTGATTCCCACGTGATTTACACGTGATTCCCCCGTGATTGACACGTGATTCCCACGTGATTCCCACGTGATTCCTATGGGAATGACACGTGATTCCCACGTGAATCCCAAATGATTGTCACGTGATTCCCACGTGATTAACACGTGATTCCCAGGTGATTTCCAAATGATTGTCACGTGATTCCCACGTGATTCCCACGTGATTCCCACATGATTCCCACGTGATTGACATGTGACTCCCACATGATTCCCACGTGATTTACACGTGATTCCTACGTGATTGACACGTGATTCCCACGTGATTCCCACGGGATTCCTATGGGATTGACACGTGATTCCCACGTTATTCCCACGTGATACCCACGTGATTGACACGTGATTCCAAAGTGATTCCCACGTGATTCCCATATGATTCCAACGTGAATGACACGTGATTCCCAAATGATTCACTCGTGATGCCAACGTGATTGACACGTCATTCCCACGTGATCCCAACTTGATTGACACGAGATTCCCATGTGATTTCCACGTGATTAAATGTGATTCCCACGATATTCCCACGTGATTGATACGTGATTCCCAAGTGATTCCCACGTGATTAACACGTGATTCCCACGTGATTCCCTCGTGATTGACACGTGATTCCCACGTGATAGACGCATGATCACCACTTCATCACCACGTGATTCCATCGTGATTGACACGTGACTCCCACATGACTCCCTCGTGATTGACACGTGATACCCACGTGATTCCCACTTGATTCCCACGTGATTCCCACGTGACTCCCACATGATTCCCACGTGATTGACGCATGATTCCCACGTGATTCCCACGTGATTGAAACGTGATTCCCACGTGATTCCCACGTGATTCTCACGTAATTCCCACGTGATTGACACGTGATTCCCACGTGATTATCACGTGATTCCCACGTTATTCCCAAGTGATTTACACATGATTCCAACGTGATTCCCAAGTGATTCCCACGTGATTGACACGTGATTCCCACATAATTGACATGTGATTTCCACGTGATTCCCACTTGATTCTCACATGATTGACACGTGATTTACACGTGATTCCCACGAGAATCCCACATGATTCCCATCTGATTCCCACGTGAGTGACACGTGATTCCCACCTTATTCCCACGTGATTCCCACGGGATTGACATGTCATTCCCACGTGATTGCCACGTGATTCCCACGTGATTGATATGTGATTCCCACGTGAGTGACACGTGATTCCCACCTTATTCCCACGTGATTCCCACGGTATTGACATGTCATTCCCACGTGATTGCCACGTGATTCCCACGTGATTGACATGTGATTCCCACGTGATTCCCCCGTGATTCCCACTTGATTCCCAAATGATTCCCACGTGATGCCCACATGATGCTCACGTGATTGACACGTGATTCACACATGATTCCCACGTGATTGACACGTGATTCCCACGTGATTCAAACGTAATTCCATCGTGATTGACAAGTGATTCCCACATGATTCACACGATATTGACACGTGATTCCAACGTGATTCCCACATGATTACCACGTGATTTCCATGTGATTCCCACGTGACTCCCACGTGATTCCCACGTGATTGACGCATGATCACCACTTGATTCCCACGTGATTCCATCATGATTGACACGTGACTCCCACATGACTCCCACGTGATTGACACGTGATACCCACGTTATTCCCACTTGATTCCCACGTGATTCCCACGTGACTCCCACGTGTTTCCCACGTGATTGACGCATGATTTCCACGTGATTCCCACGTGATTCCCAAGTGATTGACACGTGATTCCCACGTGATTCCCACGTGATTCTCACGTGATTCCCACGTGATTGACACGTGAGTCCCACGTGATTATCACGTGATTCCCATGTGATTCCCAAGTGAGTGACACGTGATTCCCACGTGCTTCCCACGTGATTCCCACGTGATTCCCAAGTGATTGACACATGATTCCAACGTGATTCCCAAGTGATTCCCACATGATTGACACGTGATTCTCACGTGATTGAAACGTGATTCCCACGTGATTGACACGTGATTCCCACGTGGTTCCCACGTGATTGACACGTCATTCCCACGTGATTCCCATGTGATTCCCACGTGATTGACTCATGATTACCACTTGATTCCCACGTAATTCCATCGTGATTGACACGTGATTCCCACGAGATTCCCACGTGATTCCCACGTGATTGACACCCGTTTCCCACATTATACCCAAGTGATTCCCACATGATTGACACGTGATTCCCACGTGATTGACACGTGATTCCCACGTGATTCCCACGTGATTGACACGTGAATTACACGTGATTCCCCCGTGACTCTAACGTGATTCCCACGTAATTGACATGTGATTCCCACGTGATTCCCACGTGATTGACACGTGATTCCCATATGATTACCACGTGATTCCAACGTGATTGACACATGATGCCCATGTGATTCCCACGTGATTGACACGTGATTTCCATGTGATTCCCACTTGATTCTCACATGATTGACATGTGATTGACACGTGATTCCCACGTGAATCCCACGTGATTCCCACGTGATTCCTACATGATTGACACGTGATTCCCACGTGATTCACACGTAATTCCATCGTGATTGACACTCGATTCCCACATGATTCCCACGATATTGACACGTGATTCCAGCGTGATTTCCACGTGATTAGCACGTGATTCCCATGTGATTCCCACGTGGTTGACGTATGATTACCACTTGATTCCCACGTGATTCCATCATGATTGACACGTGATTCCCACATGACTCCCACGTGAATGTCACGTGATCCCCACGTGATTCCCACGTGATTCCCACGTGATTCACGTGACTCCCACGTGATTCCCACGTGATTGGCACATGATTCCCACGTGATTCCCACGTGATTGACACGTTATTCCCACGTGATTCCCACGTGATTTACACGTGATTCCTACGAGATTGACACGTGATTCCCACGTGATTCCTCGTGATTCCCACGTGATTGACACGTGATTCCCACGTGATTCCCACGTGATTCATACGTGATTCCCACGTGATTCCCTCGTGATTAACACGTGATTCCCAGGTGATTCACAAATGATTGTCACGTGATTCCCACGTGATTCCCACGTGATTCCCACATGATTCCCACGTGATTGACACGTGATTCCCACGTGATTCCCACGTGATTGACACCTGATTCCTACGTGATTGACACGTGATTCCCACGTGATTCCCACGTGATTCCTATAGGATTGACACGTGATTCCCACGTTATTCCCACGTGATTCCCACGTGATTGACACGTGATTCCCACGTGATTCCCACGTGATTCCCATATGATTCCAACGTGAATGACACGTGATTCCCAAATGATTACCACGTGATACCAACGTGAATGACACGTCATTCCCACGTGATTCCAACTTGATTGACACGAGATTCCCATGTGATTTCCACGTGATTAAATGTGATTCCCACGATATTCCCACGTGATTGATACGTGATTCCCAAGTGATTCCCACGTGATTAACACGTGATTCCCACGTGATTCCCTCGTGATTGACACGTGATTCCCACGTGATAAATGCATGATGACCACTTGATTACCACGTGATTCCATCGTGATTGACACGTGACTCCCACATGACTCCCACATGACTCCCACGTGATTGACACGATATACCCACGTGATTCCGACTTGATTCCCACGTTATTCCCACGTGACTCCCACATGATTCCCACGTGATTGACGCATGATTCCCACGTGATTACCACGTGATTCCCATGTGATTCCCACGTGATTCTCACGTAATTCCCACGTGATTGACACGTGATTCCCACGTGATTATCACGTGATTCCCACGTTATTCCCAAGTGATTGACACATGATTCCAACGTGATTCCCATGTGATTCCCACGTGATTAACACGTGATTCCCAGGTGATTCCCAAATGATTGTCACGTGATTCCCACGTGATTCACACGTGATTCACACGTAATTCCATCGTGATTGACACGTGATTCCCACATGATTCCCACGTTATTGACACGTGATTCCAACGTGATTCCCACGTGATTACCACGAGATTCCCATGTGATTCCCACGTGACTCCCACGTGATTCCAACGTGATTGACGCATGATTACCACTTGATTCCCACGTGATTCCATCGTGATTCCCACCTGATTCCCACGGGATTGCCACGTGACTCCCATGTGAATCCCAGGTGATTGACGCATGATTCCCACGTGATTCCCACTTGATTCTCACATGATTGACACGAGATTGACACGTGATTCCCACGAGAATCCCACGTGATTCCCATGTGATTCCCACGTGATTGACACGTGATTCCCAACTTATTCCCACGTGATTCCCACGGGATTGACATGTCATTCCCACGTGATTGCCACGTGATTCCCACGTGATTGACATGTGATTCCCACGTGATTCCCCCGTGATTCCCACGTGAGTCCCAAATGATTCCCACGTGATGCCCACATGATGCTCACGTGATTGACACGTGATTCCCACATGATTCCCACGTGATTGACACGTGATTCCCACGTGATTCACACGTAATTTCATCGTGATTGACACGTGATTCCCACATGATTCCAACGAAATTGACACGTGATTCCAACGTGATTCCCACATGATTACCACGTGATTACCATGTGATTCCCACGTGACTCCCACGTGATTGACGCATGATCACCACTTGATTCCCACGTGATTCCATCGTGATTGACACGTGACTCCCACATGACACCCACGTGATTGACACATGATACCCACGTGATTCCCACTTGATACCCACGTGATTGCCACGTGACTCCCACGTGATTCCCACGTGATTGACGCATGATTTCCACGTGATTATCACGTGATTCCCACGTGATTCCCACGTGATTGACACGTGATTCCCACATGATTATCACGTGATTCCCATGTGATTCCCAAGTGATTGACACGTGATTCCCACGTGCTTCCCACCTGATTCCCACATGATTCCCAAGTGATTGACACATGATTCCAACGTGATTCCCAAGTGATTCCCACATGATTGACACGTGATTCCCACGTGATTGACACGTGATTCCCACGTGATTCCCACGTGATTGACAGGTCATTCCCACGTGATTCCCATGTGATTCCCACGTGATTAACACGTGATTCCCAGGTGATTCCCAAATGATTGTCACGTTGTTCCCACGTGATTCACACGTATTTCCATCGTGATTGACATGTGATTCCCACATGATTCCCACATTATTGACACGTGATTCCAACCTGATTCCCACGTGATTCCATCGTGACTGACATGTGATTCCCACGTGATTCCCACATGATTCCCATGTGATTGACACGTGATTCCCACGTGATTCCCACGTGATTTACACGTGATTCCTACGTGATTGACACGTGATTCCCACGTTATTCCCACGTGATTTCTATGGATTGACACGTGATTCCCACGTGATTCCCACGTGATTCCCACGTGATTGACACGTGATTCCCACGTGATTCCCACGTCAGTCCCATATGATTCCAACGTGATTGACACGTGATTCTCAAATGATTCCCACGTGATGCCCACGTGATTGACACGAGATTCCCATGTGATTTCCACGTGATTAAATGTGATTCCCACGTGATTCTCACGTGATTGATACGTGATTCCCAAGTGATTCCAACGTGATTAACCCGTGATTCCCACGTGATTCCCATGTGATTGTCACGTGATTCCCACGTGATTCCCACGTGTTTCCACGTGATTGACCCATGATACCCACGTGATTCCCACGTGATTCCAATGTGATTGACACGTGAATCTCACGTGAATGACACGAGATTCTCACGTGATTCCCACGTGATTCCCCCGTGATTGACACGTGATTTTCACGTGATTCCCATGTGATTACCACCTGATTTCCACGAGATTTCAACGTGACTGCAACGTGATTCCCACATGATTGATGCATGATTCCCACGTGATTCCCACGTGATTCCCACGTGGTTGACACGTGATTCCCACGTGATTCCCGCGTGATTCCCACGTGATTGACACGTGATTCCCACGTATTTCTCACGTGATTCCCACGTGATTTCCACGTGATTGACACATGATTCCCACGTGCTTCCCACGTGATTCCCACGTCATTGACAGGTGATTCCCACGTGATTCCCACGTGATTCCCACGTGATTGATAGGTGATTCCCACGTGATTCCCACGTGAATGATACGTGATTCCTACGTGCTTCCCACGTGATTCCCACGTGATTCACACGTGATTCCCACGTATTTCTCACGTGATTCCCACTTGATTCCCACGTGATTTCCACGTGATTCCCACGTTATTCCCACGTGACTCCCATGTGATTCACACGTGATTGATGCATGATTCCCACATGATTCCCACGTGATTGACGCATGATTCCCACGTGATTCCCACGTGATTCCCACGGGATTGACACGTGATTCCCATGTGATTCCCAAGTGATTGACACGTGATTCCCATGTGACTCCAACGTGATTCCCACGTAATTGTCATGTGATTCCCACGTGATTCCCACGTGATTGACTCGTGATTCCCATATGATGCCCACGTGATTCCACCGTGATTGACACGTGATTCCCACGTGATTGACACGTGACTTCCACGTGATTCCCACGTGATTCCCATGTAATTCCCACGTGATGGACACGTGATTCCCACCTTATTCCCACGTGATTCCCAAGGGATTGAAATGTCATTCCCACGTGATTGCCACGTGATTCTCACGTGATTGACATGTGATTCCCACGTGATTGACACGTGATTCCCACGTGAATCTCACGTGATTCCCATGTGATTCCCACGTGATTGGCACGTGATTCCCACCTTATTCCCACGTGATTCCCAAGGGATTGAAATGTCATTCCCACGTGATTGCCACGTGATTCCCACGTGATTGCCATGTGATTCCCACGTGATTGACACGTGATTCCCACCTGATTCCCACGTGATTCCCACGTGATTCCCACGTGATTACCACAGGATTGACACGTGATTCCCACGTGATTGACATGTGATTCCCACGTGATTCCCACGTGATTGACAAGTGATTCCCACCTTATTCCCACGTGATTCCCAAGGGATTGAAATGTCATTCCCACGTGATTACCACGTGATTCCCACGTGATTGACATGTGATTCCCACGTGATTGACACGTGATTCCCACGTAATTCCCACGTGATTCCCACGTGATTCCCACGGGATTGACACGAGATTCCAACGGGATTGACACGTGATTCCCACATGACTGACACGTGATTCCCACGTGACTCCAACGTGATTAAAATGTGATTGACACGTGATTCCCACGTGATTCCCACGTGATTGAAACGTGATTTCCACGTGATTCCACTTGATTCTCACATGATTGACACGAGATTGACACGTGATTCCCACGAGAATCCCACGTGATTCCCATGTGATTCCCACGTGATTGACACGTGATTCCCCCCTTATTCCCACGTGATTCCCACGGGATTGACATGTCATTACCACGTGATTGCCACGTGATTCCCACGTGATTGACATGTGATTCCCACGTTTTTCCCCCGTGATACGCACGTGAGTCCCAAATGATTCCCACGTGATGCCCACATGAGGCTCACCTGATTGACACGTGATTCCCACATGATTCCCACGTGATTGACACGTGATTCCCCTGTGATTCCATCGTGATTGACACGTGACTCCCACATGACTCCCACGTGATTGACACCTGATTTCCACGTGATTCCCACGAGACTGACAAGTGATTCCCACGTGATTGACACGTGATTCCCACATGATTCTCACGTGATTCCCTCGTGAATGACACGTGATTCCCACGTGATTCCCACGTGATTGACAAGTGAGTGACACGTGATTCCCATGTGATTCTCAAGTGATTCCCACATGATTGACACGTGATTCCCACGTGATTTCCACGTGATTGATACGTGATTTCCACGTGACTCCCAAGTGATTGACACATGATTTCCATGTGATTTCCTCGTGATTGACAGGTGATTCTCTCGTGATTCCCACGTTATTCCCACGTGATTGACAAGTGATTGATACGTGATTCCCACGTGATTCCCATGTGATTCCCACATGATTGACACGTGATTCCCACGTGATTTCCACTTGATTGACACGTGATTCCCACGTGATACCCATGTGATTCCCACGTGATTGACAAGTGATTGACACGTGATTCCCACGTGATTATCAAGTGATTCCCACGTGATTCCCACGTGATTGACACGTGATTCCCATGTGATACCCACGTGAATCCCACGGGATTGACAGGTGATTCCCAAGAGATTCCCACGTGATTGACACGTGATTCCCTCGTGATTCCCACGTGATTGACATGTGATTGACACGTGATTCACACGTGATTCCCACGTGATTGACACCTGATTTCCACGTGATTCCCACGTGATTCCCAGTGATTGACACGTGATTCCCTCGTGATTCCCACATGATTGACACGTGATAAAAATGTGATTCCCACGTGATTCCCCCGTGATTGACACGTGATTCCCACGTGATTCACTCGTGATTGCCACGTGATTCCCACATGATTCCCACTTGATTGACATGTGATTCCCACGTGATTCCCATGTGATTCTCTCGTGATTCCCATGTGATTCCCACATAATTCCAACGTGATTGCCACGTGATTCTCTCGTGATTCCCAAGTGATTGCCACGTGATTCTCTCGTGATTCCCATGTGATTCCCACGTGAATCCCACGTGATTGACATTTGATTCCCACCTGACTCCCACGAGATTCTCACGTGATTGACACTTGATTCCCACGTGATTCCGAAGTGATTGACACGTGATTCTGCCGTGATTCCCACGTGATCCCCAGTGATTGACACGTGATTCCCTCGTGATTCCCACGTGATTGACACGTGATACAAAAGTGGTTCCCATGTGATGCCCACGTGATTGACACATGATTCCCACATGAATCACTCGTGATTGACACGTGATTCCCACGTGATTCTCTCGTGAATCCCACGTGATTGCCACGTGATTCTCTCGTGATTCCCATTTGATTCCCACGTGATTCCCATGTGATTCCCACGTGATTCCCACGTAATTGACACGTGATTCCCACGTGAATCCCTCGTGATTCCCACGTGATCCCCACGTGATTCCCACGTGATTCTCTCGTGAATCCCACGTGATTGCCACGTGATTCTCTCGTGATTCCCATGTGATTCCCACGTGATTACCACGTGACTGACAAGTGATTCCCACCTGACTCCCACGAGATTCCCACCTGATTGACACGTGATTCCCATGTGATTCCCACGTGATTTACACGTGATTCTGACGTGATTCCCACGTGATTCCCAGGTGATTGACACGTGATTCCCCCGTGATTCCCACGTGATTGACACGTGATCCCCAAGTGATTCCCACGAGAATGACACGTGATTCCCACGTGATTCCCACGTGATTGACACGTGATTACCATGTGATTCGCACGTGATTCCCACGGGAATGACACGTGATTCCCACGTGATTGACACGTGATTCCCATGTGATACCCACATGAATCCCAAGTGATTGACACGTGATTCCCAAGAGATTCCCACGTGATTGAAACTTGATACAAACGTGATTCCCAAGTGATTCCCACGTGATTGCACGTGATTCACACGTGATTCCCATGTGATTCCCACGTGACTGACACGTGATTCCCACGTGATTCCCAAGTGATTACCACGTGATTCCCACGTGAATGACACCTGATTCCCACGTGATTCCCACGTGATTCCAACGTGATTCCCTCGTGAATGACACGTGATACCCACGTGATTCCCAAGTGATTCCCACGTGACTGACACGTGATTCCCACATGATTCCCACGTGAATGACACGTGATTCCCACGTGATTGACATGTGATTCCCATGTGATTCCCACGTGATTCCAACGTGATTGACACGTGATTCCCATGTGATTCCCACGTGATTGACACGTGATTCCCACGTGTTTGACACGTGATTCCCACGTGATTCCCACGTGATTGACACGTCATTCCCACGTGATTGACACGTGATTCCCACGTGATTCCCACGTGATTGACACGTCATTCCCACGTGATTCCCATGTGATTCCCACGTGATTAACACGTGATTCCCAGGTGATTCCCAAATGATTGTCACCTTGTTCCCACGTGATTCACACGTAATTCCATAGTGATTGACACGTGATTCCCACATGATTCCCACAATATTCACACGTGATTCCAACCTGATTCCCACGTGATTCCATCGTGACTGACATGTGATTCCCACGAGATTCCCACGTGATTCCCACGGGATTGACACGTGATTCCCAACTTATTCCCACGTGATTCCCACGGGATTGACTCATGATTCCCACGTGATTCCCACGTGATTGACACGTGATGTCCACGTGATTCCCACTTGATTCTCACATGACTGACACGTGATTGACACGTGATTCCCACGTGATTCCCACATGATTCCCACGTGATTCCCAAATGATTCCCACGTGTTGTCCACGTGATGCCCACGTGATTGACACGTGATTCCCACATGATTCCCACGTGATTGAAACGTGATTCCAGCGTGATTCCCACGTGATTGGCGCGTGATTCCCATGTGATTCCCACGTGACACCCACGTGATTCCCACGTGATAGACACGTGATTCCCACGTGATTCCCACGTGATTGACATGTGATTCCGACGTGATTCCCACGTGATTGACTCGTGATTCCCATATGATTCCCACGTGATTCCAACATGATTGACACGTGATTCCCATGAGATTCCCACGTGATTGACACGTGATTCCCACGTGATTGACACGTGATTCACACGTGATTTACACGTCATTCCCACGTGATTCAAAAGTGATTCCGACGTGATTCCAACGTGATTTACAAGTGATTCCCAAATGATTCCCGTGTGATACACATGTGATGCCCACCTGACTGACACGTGATTCCTACGTGATTCCCTCGTGATTGACACGTTATTCCCATGTGACTCCTACGTGATTACCACGTGATTCCCACGTTATTCCCAAGTGACTCCCATGTGATTCCCACGTGATTGACGCATGATTCCCCCGTGACTCCCACGTGATTGACTCATGATTCCCACGTGATTCCCAAGTGATTCCCACGTGATTCCCACGGGATTGACACGTGATTCCCACGTGATTCCCACGTGATTGACACATGATTCCCACGTGACTCCAACGTGATTCCCACGTAATTGTCATGTGATTCCCACGTGATTCCCACGTGATTGACTCGTGATTCCCATATGATTCCCACGTGATTCCAACGTGATTGACACGTAATTCCCACGTGATTCCCACGTGATTGACACGTGATTTCCACGTGATTCCCACTTGATTCTCACATGATTGACACGTGATTGACACGTGATTCCCACGTGAATCCCACGTGATTCCCATGTGATTCCCACGTGATTGACACGTGATTCCCACCTTATTCCCACGTGATTCCCAAGGGATTGAAATGTCATTCCCACATGATTGCCACGTGATTCAAACTTGATTGACATGTGTTTCCCACGTGACTGACACGTGATTCCCACGTAATTCCCACGTGATTCCCCCGAGATTCCCACGTGATTCCCACGTGATTCCCACATGATTGGCACGAGATTCCCACATGATTGGCACGAGATTCCGACGTAATTCCCACGTGATTCCTACGTGATTGACACGTAATTCCCACGTGACTCCCACGTAATTGACACGTGATTCCCACGTGATTCCCACGTGATTCCCACATGATTGGCACGAGATTCCGACGTAATTCCAACGTGATTCCCACGTGATTGACGCATGATTCCCTCGTGATTCCCACGTGATTGACACGTGATTCCCACGTGATTATAACGTGATTCCCATGTGATTCCCAAGTGATTGACACGTGATTCCCATGTGCTTCCCACGTGATTCCCACGTTATTCCCAAGTGATTGACACATGATTCCAACGTGATTCCCAAGTGATTCCCACGTGATTGACACGTGATTCCCACGTGATTGACACGTGATTCCCACGTGATTCCTAAGTGATTGACACGTCATTTCCACGTGATTCCCATGTGATTCCCACGTGATTAACACGTGATTCCCAGTGGATTCCCAAATGATTGTCACGTGATTCCCACGTGATTCACACGTGATTCACACGTGATTCACACGTAATTCCATCGTGATTGACACGTGATTCCCACATGATTCCCACGTTATTGACACGTGATTCGAACCTGATTCCCACGTGATTCCCACGTGATTCCATCATGATTCCCACCTGATTCCCACGGGATTGAAACGTGTTTCCCACGTGATTGATACGTGATTCCCACGTGATTCAAAAGTGATTCCCACGTGATTCCAATGTGATTGACACGTGATTCCCAAATGATTCCCTTGTGATACCCATGTGATGCCCACGTGATTGACACGTGATTCCCACATGATTCCCACGTGATTGACACGTTATTCCCTCGTGATTCCTACATGATTACGTGATTCCCACGTTATTCCCACGTGACTCCCATGTGATTCCCACGTGATTTACGCATGATTCCCACGTGATTCCCACGTGATTCCCACGTGATTCCCACGTGATTGACACGTGATTCCCACCTTATTCCCACGTGATTCCCACGGGATTGACTCGTGATTCCCACGTGATTCCCACGTGATTGATATGTCATTCCCACGTGATTCCCACGTGATTGACACGTGATTCCCACGTGATTCCCACATGATTCCCACGTGATTCCCAAATGATTCCCACGTGATGTCCACGTGATGCCCACGTGATTGACACGTGATTCCCACATGATTCCCACGTGATTGAAACGTGATTCCAGCGTGATTCCCACGTGATTGGCGCGGGATTCCCATGTGATTACCACGTGACTCCCACGTGATTCCCACGTGATAGACACGTGATTCCCACGTGATTCCCACGTGACAACAACGTGATTCCCACGTAACTGACATGTGATTCCTATGTGATTCCCACGTGATTGACTCGTGATTCCCATATGATTCCCACGTGATTCCAACATGATTGACACGTGATTCCCACGTGATTCCCACGTGATTGACACGTGATTCACACGTGATTGACACGTGATTCCCACGTGATTGACACGTGATTCCCACGTGATTCCCACGTGATTCCCACGTGATTGGCATGAGATTCCGACGTACTTCCCACGTGATTCCCACGTGATTGACACGTAATTCCCACGTGACTCCCACGTGATTGACACGTGATTCCCACGTGATTCCCACGTGATTGGCACGAGATTCCGACGTAATTCCCACGTGATTCCCACGTGATTGACACGTAATTCCCACGTGTTTCCCACGTGATTGACACGTGATTCCCACGTGATTCCCACGTAATTGACACGTGATTCCCACGTGATTCCCACGTGATTCTCACGTAATTCCCACGTGACTGACACGTGATTCCCACGTGATTATCACGTGATTCCCATATGATTCCCAAGATATTGACACGTGATTCCCACGTGCTTCCCACGTGATTCCCACGTTATTCCCAAGTGATTGACACATGATTCCAACGTGATTCCCAAGTGATTCCAACGTGATTGACACGTGATTCCCAAATGATTCCCGAGTGATACCCATGTGATGCCCACGTGATTGACATGTGATTCCTACGTGATTCCCTCGTGATTGACACGTGATTCCCGCATGATTCCCACGTGATTGACACGTTATTCCCACGTGATTCCTACTTGATTACCACGTGATTCCCACATTATTCCCACGTGACTCCCATGTGATTCCCACGTGATTGATGCATGATTCCCACGTGATTTCCAAGTGATTCCTACGTGATTCCCACGTGATTGACACGTGATTCCCAACTAATTCCCACGTGATTCCCACGGGATTGACTCATGATTGCCACGTGATTCCCACGTGATTGACACGTGATATCCACGTGATTCCCACTTGATTCTCACATGACTGACACGTGATTGACACGTGATTCCCACGTGATTCCCAAATGATTCCCACGTGATTCCCAAATGATTCCCACGTGTTGTCCACGTGATACCCACGTGATTGACACGTGATTCCCACATGATTCCCACGTGATTGAAACGTGATTCCAGCGTGATTCCCACGTGATTGGCGCGTGATTCCCATGTGATTCCCACGTGACTCCCACGTGATTCCCACGTGATAGACACGTGATTCCCACGTGATTCCCACGTGACAACAACGTGATTCCCACGTAATTGACATGTGATTCCGACGTGATTCCCACGTGATTAACTCGTGATTCCCATATGATTCCCACGTGATTCCAACATGATTGACACGTGATTCCCATGAGATTCCCACGTGATTGACACGTGATTCCCACGTGATTGACACGTGATTCACACGTGATTTACACGTGATTCCCACGTGATTCAAAAGTGATTCCGACGTGATTCCAACGTGATTTACAAGTGATTCCCAAATGATTCCCACGTGATTCCAACGTGATTAACACGTGATTCCCACGTGATTCCCTCTTGATTTTCACATGATTGACACGTGATAGACACGTGATTCCCATGTGATTCCCACGTGATTGACACGTGATTCCCAGGGGATTCCCAAATGATTGTCACGTGATTCCCACGTGATTCACACGTGATTCACACGTGATTCACACGTAATTCCATCGTGATTGACACGTGATTCCCACATGATTCCCACGTTATTGACACGTGATTCGAACCTGATTCCCACGTGATTCCCACGTGATTCCATCATGATTCCCACCTGATTCCCACGGGATTGAAACGTGTTTCCCACGTGATTGAAACGTGATTCCCACGTGATTCAAAAGTGATTCCCACGTGATTCCAATGTGATTGACACGTGATTCCCAAATGATTCCCTTGTGATACCCATGTGATGCCCACGTGATTGACACGTGATTCCCACATGATTCCCACGTGATTGACACGTTATTCCCTCGTGATTCCTACGTGATTACGTGATTCCCACGTTATTCCCACGTGACTCCCATGTGATTCCCACGTGATTTACGCATGATTCCCACGTGATTCCCACGTGATTCCCACGTGATTCCCACGTGATTGACACGTGATTCCCACCTTATTCCCACGTGATTCCCACGGGATTGACTCGTGATTCCCACGTGATTCCCACGTGATTGATATGTCATTCCCACGTGATTCCCACGTGATTGACACGTGATTCCCACGTGATTCCCACATGATTCCCACGTGATTCCCAAATGATTCCCACGTGATGTCCACGTGATGCCCACGTGATTGACACGTGATTCCCACATGATTCCCACGTGATTGAAACGTGATTCCAGCGTGATTCCCACGTGATTGGCGCGGGATTCCCATGTGATTACCACGTGACTCCCACGTGATTCCCACGTGATAGACACGTGATTCCCACGTGATTCCCACGTGACAACAACGTGATTCCCACGTAACTGACATGTGATTCCTATGTGATTCCCACGTGATTGACTCGTGATTCCCATATGATTCCCACGTGATTCCAACATGATTGACACGTGATTCCCACGTGATTCCCACGTGATTGACACGTGATTCACACGTGATTGACACGTGATTCCCACGTGATTGACACGTGATTCCCACGTGATTCCCACGTGATTCCCACGTGATTGGCACGAGATTCCGACGTACTTCCCACGTGATTCCCACGTGATTGACACGTAATTCCCACGTGACTCCCACGTGATTGACACGTGATTCCCACGTGATTCCCACGTGATTGGCACGAGATTCCGACGTAATTCCCACGTGATTCCCACGTGATTGACACGTAATTCCCACGTGTTTCCCACGTGATTGACACGTGATTCCCACGTGATTCCCACGTAATTGACACGTGATTCCCACGTGATTCCCACGTGATTCTCACGTAATTCCCACGTGACTGACACGTGATTCCCACGTGATTATCACGTGATTCCCATATGATTCCCAAGATATTGACACGTGATTCCCACGTGCTTCCCACGTGATTCCCACGTTATTCCCAAGTGATTGACACATGATTCCAACGTGATTCCCAAGTGATTCCAACGTGATTGACACGTGATTCCCAAATGATTCCCGAGTGATACCCATGTGATGCCCACGTGATTGACATGTGATTCCTACGTGATTCCCTCGTGATTGACACGTGATTCCCGCATGATTCCCACGTGATTGACACGTTATTCCCACGTGATTCCTACTTGATTACCACGTGATTCCCACATTATTCCCACGTGACTCCCATGTGATTCCCACGTGATTGATGCATGATTCCCACGTGATTTCCAAGTGATTCCTACGTGATTCCCACGTGATTGACACGTGATTCCCAACTAATTCCCACGTGATTCCCACGGGATTGACTCATGATTGCCACGTGATTCCCACGTGATTGACACGTGATATCCACGTGATTCCCACTTGATTCTCACATGACTGACACGTGATTGACACGTGATTCCCACGTGATTCCCAAATGATTCCCACGTGATTCCCAAATGATTCCCACGTGTTGTCCACGTGATACCCACGTGATTGACACGTGATTCCCACATGATTCCCACGTGATTGAAACGTGATTCCAGCGTGATTCCCACGTGATTGGCGCGTGATTCCCATGTGATTCCCACGTGACTCCCACGTGATTCCCACGTGATAGACACGTGATTCCCACGTGATTCCCACGTGACAACAACGTGATTCCCACGTAATTGACATGTGATTCCGACGTGATTCCCACGTGATTAACTCGTGATTCCCATATGATTCCCACGTGATTCCAACATGATTGACACGTGATTCCCATGAGATTCCCACGTGATTGACACGTGATTCCCACGTGATTGACACGTGATTCACACGTGATTTACACGTGATTCCCACGTGATTCAAAAGTGATTCCGACGTGATTCCAACGTGATTTACAAGTGATTCCCAAATGATTCCCACGTGATTCCAACGTGATTAACACGTGATTCCCACGTGATTCCCTCTTGATTTTCACATGATTGACACGTGATAGACACGTGATTCCCATGTGATTCCCACGTGATTGACACGTGATTCCCACCTTATTCCCACGTGATTCCCAAGGGATTGAAATGTTATTCCCACATGATTGGTACGTGATTCAAACTTGATTGACATGTGTTTCCCACGTGACTGACACGTGATTCCCAAGTAATTCCCACGTGATTCCCACGAGATTCCCACGTGATTCCCACATGATTGGCACGAGATTCCCACATGATTGGCACGAGATTCCGACATAATTCCCACGTGATTCCCACGTGATTGACACGTAATTCCCACGTGACTCCCACGTGATTGACACGTGATTCCCACGTGATTCCCACGTGATTCCCACGTGATTCCCACATGATTGGCATGAGATTCCGACGTAATTCCCACGTGATTCCCACGTGATTGACACGTAATTCCCACGTGTTTCCCACGTGATTGACGAATGATTTCCACGTGATTCCCACGTGATTGACACGTGATTCCCACGTGAATCCCACGTGATTCTCACGTAATTCCCACGTGATTGACACGTGATTCCCACGTGATAATCACGTGATTCCCATGTGATTCCCAAGAGATTGATACGTGATTCCCACGTGCTTCCAACGTGATTCCCACGTTATTCCCAAGTGATTGACACATGATTCCAACGTGATTCCCAAGTGATTCCCTCGTGATTGACACGTGATTCCCACGTGATTCAAAAGTGATTCCCACGTGATTCCAACGTGATTGACACGTGATTCCCAAATGATTCCCGTGTGATACCAATGTGATGCCCACGTGATTGACACGTGATTCCTACGTGATTCCCTCGTGATTGACACGTGATTCCCAAATGATTCCCGTGTGATACCAATGTGATGCCCACGTGATTGACACGTGATTCCTACGTGATTCCCTCGTGATTGACACGTGATTCCCAAATGATTCCCACGTGATTCCCACCTTATTCCCACGTGATTCCCACGGGATTGACTCATGATTCCCACGTGATTCCCACGTGATTGACACGTGATGTCCACGTGATTCCCACTTGATTCTCACATGACTGACACGTGATAGACACGTGATTCCCACGTGAATCCCACGTGATTCCCATGTGATTCCCACGTGATTGACACGTGATTCCCACCTTATTCCCACGTGATTCCCAAGGGATTGAAATGTCATTCCCACGTGATTGCCACGTGATTCAAACTTGATTGACATGTGATTCCCAAGTGATTGACACGTGATTCCCACGTGACTGACACGTGATTCCCACGTAATTCCATCATGATTCCCACGAGATTCCCACGTGATTCCCACGTGATTCCCACGTGATTGGCACGAGATT
Organism: Muntiacus reevesi; assembly: GCF_963930625.1. Lineage (NCBI taxonomy): Eukaryota > Metazoa > Chordata > Mammalia > Artiodactyla > Cervidae > Muntiacus > Muntiacus reevesi. The sequence goes on along the minus strand of NC_089260.1, from coordinate 81,685,028 downwards.
CCCACGTGATTGGCACGAGATTCCGACGTAATTCCCACGTGATTCCCACGTGATTGACACGTAATTCCCACGTGATTCCCACGTGATTGACACGTGATTCCCACGTGATTCCCACGTGATTCCCACGTGATTCCCACGTGATTCCCACGTGATTCTCACGTGATTCCCACGTGATTCCCACGTGATTGACACGTGATTCCAAAGTGATTCCCACGTGATTCCCATATGATTCCAACGTGAATGACACGTGATTCCCAAATGATTCACTCGTGATGCCAACGTGATTGACACGTCATTCCCACGTGATCCCAACTTGATTGACACGAGATTCCCATGTGATTTCCACGTGATTAAATGTGATTCCCACGATATTCCCACGTGATTGATACGTGATTCCCAAGTGATTCCCACGTGATTAACACGTGATTCCCACGTGATTCCCTCGTGATTGACACGTGATTCCCACGTGATAGACGCATGATCACCACTTGATCACCACGTGATTCCATCGTGATTGACACGTGACTCCCACATGACTCCCTCGTGATTGACACGTGATACCCACGTGATTCCCACTTGATTCCCACGTGATTCCCACGTGACTCCCACATGATTCCCACGTGATTGACGCATGATTCCCACGTGATTCCCACGTGATTGAAACGTGATTCCCACGTGATTCCCACGTGATTCTCACGTAATTCCCACGTGATTGACACGTGATTCCCACGTGATTATCACGTGATTCCCACGTTATTCCCAAGTGATTTACACATGATTCCAACGTGATTCCCAAGTGATTCCCACGTGATTGACACGTGATTCCCACATAATTGACACGTGATTTCCACGTGATTCCCACTTGATTCTCACATGATTGACACGTGATTTACACGTGATTCCCACGAGAATCCCACATGATTCCCATCTGATTCCCACGTGAGTGACACGTGATTCCCACCTTATTCCCACGTGATTCCCACGGGATTGACATGTCATTCCCACGTGATTGCCACGTGATTCCCACGTGATTGATATGTGATTCCCACGTGAGTGACACGTGATTCCCACCTTATTCCCACGTGATTCCCACGGGATTGACATGTCATTCCCACGTGATTGCCACGTGATTCCCACGTGATTGACATGTGATTCCCACGTGATTCCCCCGTGATTCCCACTTGATTCCCAAATGATTCCCACGTGATGCCCACATGATGCTCACGTGATTGACACGTGATTCACACATGATTCCCACGTGATTGACACGTGATTCCCACGTGATTCAAACGTAATTCCATCGTGATTGACAAGTGATTCCCACATGATTCACACGATATTGACACGTGATTCCAACGTGATTCCCACATGATTACCACGTGATTTCCATGTGATTCCCACGTGACTCCCACGTGATTCCCACGTGATTGACGCATGATCACCACTTGAGTCCCACGTGATTCCATCATGATTGACACGTGACTCCCACATGACTCCCACGTGATTGACACGTGATACCCACGTTATTCCCACTTGATTCCCACGTGATTCCCACGTGACTCCCACGTGTTTCCCACGTGATTGACGCATGATTTCCACGTGATTCCCACGTGATTCCCAAGTGATTGACACGTGATTCCCACGTGATTCCCACGTGATTCTCACGTGATTCCCACGTGATTGACACGTGAGTCCCACGTGATTATCACGTGATTCCCATGTGATTCCCAAGTGAGTGACACGTGATTCCCACGTGCTTCCCACGTGATTCCCACGTGATTCCCAAGTGATTGACACATGATTCCAACGTGATTCCCAAGTGATTCCCACATGATTGACACGTGATTCTCACGTGATTGAAACGTGATTCCCACGTGATTGACACGTGATTCCCACGTGATTCCCACGTGATTGACACGTCATTCCCACGTGATTCCCATGTGATTCCCACGTGATTGACTCATGATTACCACTTGATTCCCACGTAATTCCATCGTGATTGACACGTGATTCCCACGAGATTCCCACGTGATTCCCACGTGATTGACACCCGTTTCCCACATTATACCCAAGTGATTCCCACATGATTGACACGTGATTCCCACGTGATTGACACGTGATTCCCACGTGATTCCCACGTGATTGACACGTGACTTACACGTGATTCCCCCGTGACTCTAACGTGATTCCCACGTAATTGACATGTGATTCCCACGTGATTCCCACGTGATTGACACGTGATTCCCATATGATTACCACGTGATTCCAACGTGATTGACACATGATGCCCATGTGATTCCCACGTGATTGACACGTGATTTCCATGTGATTCCCAGTTGATTCTCACATGATTGACATGTGATTGACACGTGATTCCCACGTGAATCCCACGTGATTCCCACGTGATTCCTACATGATTGACACGTGATTCCCACGTGATTCACACGTAATTCCATCGTGATTGACACTCGATTCCCACATGATTCCCACGATATTGACACGTGATTCCAGCGTGATTTCCACGTGATTAGCACGTGATTCCCATGTGATTCCCATGTGTTTGACGTATGATTACCACTTGATTCCCACGTGATTCCATCATGATTGACACGTGATTCCCACATGACTCCCACGTGAATGTCACGTGATCCCCACGTGATTCCCACGTGATTCCCACGTGATTCACGTGACTCCCACGTGATTCCCACGTGATTGGCACATGATTCCCACGTGATTCCCACGTGATTGACACGTTATTCCCACGTGATTCCCACGTCATGTACACGTGATTCCTACGTGATTCCTCGTGATTCCCACGTGATTGACACGTGATTCCCACGTGATTCCCACGTGATTCATACGTGATTCCCACGTGATTCCCTCGTGATTAACACGTGATTCCCAGGTGATTCACAAATGATTGTCACGTGATTCCCACGTGATTCCCACGTGATTCCCACATGATTCCCACGTGATTGACACGTGATTCCCACGTGATTCCCACGTGATTGACACCTGATTCCTACGTGATTGACACGTGATTCCCACGTGATTCCCACGTGATTCCTATAGGATTGACACGTGATTCCCACGTTATTCCCACGTGATTCCCACGTGATTGACACGTGATTCCCACGTGATTCCCACGTGATTCCCATATGATTCCAACGTGAATGACACGTGATTCCCAAATGATTACCACGTGATACCAACGTGAATGACACGTCATTCCCACGTGATTCCAACTTGATTGACACGAGATTCCCATGTGATTTCCACGTGATTAAATGTGATTCCCCCGATATTCCCACGTGATTGATACGTGATTCCCAAGTGATTCCCACGTGATTAACACGTGATTCCCACGTGATTCCCTCGTGATTGACACGTGATTCCCACGTGATAAATGCATGATGACCACTTGATTACCACGTGATTCCATCGTGATTGACACGTGACTCCCACATGACTCCCACGTGATTGACACGATATACCCACGTGATTCCGACTTGATTCCCACGTTATTCCCACGTGACTCCCACATGATTCCCACGTGATTGACGCATGATTCCCACGTGATTACCACGTGATTCCCATGTGATTCCCACGTGATTCTCACGTAATTCCCACGTGATTGACACGTGATTCCCACGTGATTATCACGTGATTCCCACGTTATTCCCAAGTGATTGACACATGATTCCAACGTGATTCCCATGTGATTCCCACGTGATTAACACGTGATTCCCAGGTGATTCCCAAATGATTGTCACGTGATTCCCACGTGATTCACACGTGATTCACACGTAATTCCATCGTGATTGACACGTGATTCCCACATGATTCCCACGTTATTGACACGTGATTCCAACGTGATTCCCACGTGATTACCACGAGATTCCCATGTGATTCCCACGTGACTCCCACGTGATTCCAACGTGATTGACGCATGATTACCACTTGATTCCCACGTGATTCCATCGTGATTCCCACCTGATTCCCACGGGATTGCCACGTGACTCCCATGTGAATCCCAGGTGATTGACGCATGATTCCCACGTGATTCCCACTTGATTCTCACATGATTGACACGAGATTGACACGTGATTCCCACGAGAATCCCACGTGATTCCCATGTGATTCCCACGTGATTGACACGTGATTCCCAACTCATTCCCACGTGATTCCCACGGGATTGACATGTCATTCCCACGTGATTGCCACGTGATTCCCACGTGATTGACATGTGATTCCCACGTGATTCCCCCGTGATTCCCACGTGAGTCCCAAATGATTCCCACGTGATGCCCACATGATGCTCACGTGATTGACACGTGATTCCCACATGATTCCCACGTGATTGACACGTGATTCCCACGTGATTCACACGTAATTTCATCGTGATTGACACGTGATTCCCACATGATTCCAACGAAATTGACACGTGATTCCAACGTGATTCCCACATGATTACCACGTGATTACCATGTGATTCCCACGTGACTCCCACGTGATTGACGCATGATCACCACTTGATTCCCACGTGATTCCATCGTGATTGACACGTGACTCCCACATGACACCCACGTGATTGACACATGATACCCACGTGATTCCCACTTGATACCCACGTGATTGCCACGTGACTCCCACGTGATTCCCACGTGATTGACGCATGATTTCCACGTGATTATCACGTGATTCCCACGTGATTCCCACGTGATTGACACGTGATTCCCACATGATTATCACGTGATTCCCATGTGATTCCCAAGTGATTGACACGTGATTCCCACGTGCTTCCCACCTGATTCCCACATGATTCCCAAGTGATTGACACATGATTCCAACGTGATTCCCAAGTGATTCCCACATGATTGACACGTGATTCCCACGTGATTCACACGTGATTCCCACGTGATTCCCACGTGATTGACAGGTCATTCCCACGTGATTCCCATGTGATTCCCACGTGATTAACACGTGATTCCCAGGTGATTCCCAAATGATTGTCACGTTGTTCCCACGTGATTCACACGTATTTCCATCGTGATTGACACGTGATTCCCACATGATTCCCACATTATTGACACGTGATTCCAACCTGATTCCCACGTGATTCCATCGTGACTGACATGTGATTCCCACGAGATTCCCACGTGATTCCCACGGGATTGACACGTGATTCCCACGTGATACCCAAGTGATTCCCACATGATTGACACGTGATTCCCACGTGTTTGACACGTGATTCCCACGTGATTCCCACCTGATTCCCACCTGATTCCCACCTGATTCCCACCTGATTCCCACGGGATTGAAACATGTTTCCCACGTGATTGACACATGATTCCCACGTGATTCAAAAGTGATTCCCACGTGATTCCAACGTGATTGACACGTGATTCCCAAATGATTCCCGTGTGATACCCATGTGATGCCCACGTGATTGACACGTGATTACTACGTGATTCCCTCGTGATTGACACGTGATTCCCACAGGATTTCCACGTGATTGACACGTTATTCCCACGTGATTCCTACGTGATTACCACGTGTTTCCCACGTTATTCCCACGTGATTCCCAAATGATTTCCACATGATGCCCACGTGATGTCCACGTGATTGACACGTGATTCCCACATGATTTCCACGTGATTGACACGTGATTCCCACGTGATTCACACGGAATTCCATCGTGATTAACACTCGATTCCCACATGATTCCCACGATATTGAAACGTGATTCCAGCGTGATTCCCACGTGATTAGCACGTGATTCCCATGTGATTCCCTCGTAATTGACGCATGATTACCACTTGATTCCCACGTGATTCCCTCATGATTGACACGTGATTCCCACCTGACTCCCACGTGATTGTCACGTGATTGACACGAGATTCCCATGTGATTTCCACGTGATTAAATGTGATTCCCACGTGATTCTCACGTGATTGATACGTGATTCCCAAGTGATTCCCACGTGATGCCCACGTGATTGACACGAGATTCCCATGTGATTTCCACGTGATTAAATGTGATTCCCACGTGATTCTCACGTGATTGATACGTGATTCCCAAGTGATTCCAACGTGATTAACCCGTGATTCCCATGTGATTCCCATGTGATTGTCACGTGATTCCCACGTGATTCCCACGTGTTTCCACGTGATTGACCCATGATACCCACGTGATTCCCACGTGATTCCAACGTGATTGACACGTGAATCTCACGTGAATGACACGAGATTCTCACGTGATTCCCACGTGATTCCCCCGTGATTGACACGTGATTCTCACGTGATTCCCATGTGATTACCACCTGATTTCCACGAGATTTCAACGTGACTGCAACGTGATTCCCACATGATTGATGCATGATTCCCACGTGATTCCCACGTGATTCCCACGTGGTTGACACGTGATTCCCACGTGATTCCCGCGTGATTCCCACGTGATTGACACGTGATTCCCACGTATTTCTAACGTGATTCCCACGTGATTTCCACGTGATTGACACATGATTCCCACGTGCTTCCCACGTGATTCCCACGTCATTGACAGGTGATTCCCACGTGATTCCCACGTGATTCCCACGTGATTGATAGGTGATTCCCACGTGATTCCCACGTGAATGATACGTGATTCCTACGTGCTTCCCACGTGATTCCCACGTGATTGACACGTGATTCCCACGTATTTCTCACGTGATTCCCACGTGATTTCCACGTGATTGACACATGATTCCCACATGATTCCCACGTGATTGACACGTGATTCCCACTTGATTCCCACGTGATTACCACGTGATTCCCACGTTATTCCCACGTGACTCCCATGTGATTCACACGTGATTGATGCATGATTCCCACGTGATTCCCACGTGATTGACGCATGATTCCCACGTGATTCCCAAGTGATTCCCACGGGATTGACACGTGATTCCCATGTGATTCCCAAGTGATTGACACGTGATTCCCATGTGACTCCAACGTGATTCCCACGTAATTGTCATGTGATTCCCACGTGATTCCCACGTGATTGACTCGTGATTCCCATATGATGCCCACGTGATTCCAACGTGATTGACACGTGATTCCCACGTGATTGACACGTGATTTCCACGTGATTCCCACGTGATTCCCATGTAATTCCCACGTGATTGGCACGTGATTCCCACCTTATTCCCACGTGATTCCCAAGGGATTGAAATGTCATTCCCACGTGATTGCCACGTGATTCCCACGTGATTGCCATGTGATTCCCACGTGATTGACACGTGATTCCCACCTGATTCCCACGTGATTCCCACGTGATTCCACGTGATTACCACAGGATTGACACGTGATTCCCACGTGATTGACATGTGATTCCCACGTGATTCCCACGTGATTGACAAGTGATTCCCACCTTATTCCCACGTGATTCCCAAGGGATTGAAATGTCATTCCCACGTGATTACCACGTGATTCCCACGTGATTGACATGTGATTCCCACGTGATTGACACGTGATTCCCACGTGATACCCAAGTGATTCCCACATGATTGACACGTGATTCCCACGTGTTTGACACGTGATTCCCACGTGATTCCCACCTGATTCCCACCTGATTCCCACCTGATTCCCACCTGATTCCCACGGGATTGAAACATGTTTCCCACGTGATTGACACATGATTCCCACGTGATTCAAAAGTGATTCCCACGTGATTCCAACGTGATTGACACGTGATTCCCAAATGATTCCCGCGTGATACCCATGTGATGCCCACGTGATTGACACGTGATTACTACGTGATTCCCTCGTGATTGACACGTGATTCCCACAGGATTTCCACGTGATTGACACGTTATTCCCACGTGATTCCTACGTGATTACCACGTGTTTCCCACGTTATTCCCACGTGATTCCCAAATGATTTCCACATGATGCCCACGTGATGTCCACGTGATTGACACGTGATTCCCACATGATTTCCACGTGATTGACACGTGATTCCCACGTGATTCACACGTAATTCCATCGTGATTAACACTCGATTCCCACATGATTCCCACGATATTGAAACGTGATTCCAGCGTGATTCCCACGTGATTAGCACGTGATTCCCATGTGATTCCCTCGTAATTGACGCATGATTACCACTTGATTCCCACGTGACTCCCTCATGATTGACACGTGATTCCCACCTGACTCCCACGTGATTGTCACGTGATTCCCACGTGATTGGCACGTGATTCACACGTGATTGACACGTGATTCACACGTGATTCTCACGTGATTGACACGTGATTCCTACGTGATTGACACGTGATTCCCATGTGATTCCCACGTGATTCCTATGGGATTGACATGTGATTTCCAGGTGATTCCCACGTGATTCTCACGTGATTGACACGTCATTCCCACGTGATTCGCACCTGATTCATACGTGATTCCCACGTGATTAACACGTGATTCCCAGGTGATTCCCAAATGATTGTCACGTGATTCCCACGTGATTCCCACATGATTCCCATGTGATTGACACGTGATTACCACGTGATTCCCACGTGATTTACACGTGATTCCTACGTGATTGACACGTGATTCCCACGTTATTCCCACGTGATTTCTATGGATTGACACGTGATTCCCACGTGATTCCCACGTGATTCCCAAGTGATTGACAGGTGATTCCCACGTGATTCCCACGTCAGTCCCATATGATTCCAACGTGATTGACACGTGATTCCCAAATGATTCCCACGTGATGCCCACGTGATTGACACGAGATTCCCATGTGATTTCCACGTGATTAAATGTGATTCCCACGTGATTCTCACGTGATTGATACGTGATTCCCAAGTGATTCCAACGTGATTAACCCGTGATTCCCACGTGATTCCCATGTGATTGTCACGTGATTCCCACGTGATTCCCACGTGTTTCCACGTGATTGACCCATGATACCCATGTGATTCCCACGTGATTCCAACGTGATTGACACGTGAATCTCACGTGAATGACACGAGATTCTCACGTGATTCCCACGTGATTCCCCCGTGATTGACACGTGATTCTCACGTGATTCCCATGTGATTACCACCTGATTTCCACGAGATTTCAACGTGACTGCAACGTGATTCCCACATGATTGATGCATGATTCCCACGTGATTCCCACGTGATTCCCACGTGGTTGACACGTGATTCCCACGTGATTCCCGCGTGATTCCCACGTGATTGACACGTGATTCCCACGTATTTCTAACGTGATTCCCACGTGATTTCCACGTGATTGACACATGATTCCCACGTGCTTCCCACGTGATTCCCACGTCATTGACAGGTGATTCCCACGTGATTCCCACGTGATTCCCACGTGATTGATAGGTGATTCCCACGTGATTCCCACGTGAATGATACGTGATTCCTACGTGCTTCCCACGTGATTCCCACGTGATTGACACGTGATTCCCACGTATTTCTCACGTGATTCCCACGTGATTTCCACGTGATTGACACATGATTCCCACATGATTCCCACGTGATTGACACGTGATTCCCACTTGATTCCCACGTGATTACCACGTGATTCCCACGTTATTCCCACGTGACTCCCATGTGATTCACACGTGATTGATGCATGATTCCCACGTGATTCCCACGTGATTGACGCATGATTACCACGTGATTCCCAAGTGATTCCCACGGGATTGACACGTGATTCCCATGTGATTCCCAAGTGATTGACACGTGATTCCCATGTGACTCCAACGTGATTCCCACGTAATTGTCATGTGATTCCCACGTGATTCCCACGTGATTGACTCGTGATTCCCATATGATGCCCACGTGATTCCAACGTGATTGACACGTGATTCCCACGTGATTGACACGTGATTTCCACGTGATTCCCACGTGATTCCCATGTAATTCCCACGTGATTGACACGTGATTCCCACCTTATTCCCACGTGATTCCCAAGGGATTGAAATGTCATTCCCACGTGATTGCCACGTGATTCTCACGTGATTGACATGTGATTCCCACGTGATTGACACGTGATTCCCACGTGAATCCCACGTGATTCCCATGTGATTCCCACGTGATTGGCACGTGATTCCCACCTTATTCCCACGTGATTCCCAAGGGATTGAAATGTCATTCCCACGTGATTGCCACGTGATTCCCACGTGATTGCCATGTGATTCCCACGTGATTGACACGTGATTCCCACCTGATTCCCACGTGATTCCCACGTGATTCCCACGTGATTACCACAGGATTGACACGTGATTCCCACGTGATTGACATGTGATTCCCACGTGATTCCCACGTGATTGACAAGTGATTCCCACCTTATTCCCACGTGATTCCCAAGGGATTGAAATGTCATTCCCACGTGATTACCACGTGATTCCCACGTGATTGACATGTGATTCCCACGTGATTGACACGTGATTCCCACGTAATTCCCACGTGATTCCCACGTGATTCCCACGGGATTGACACGAGATTCCAACGGGATTGACACGTGATTCCCACATGACTGACACGTGATTCCCACGTGATTCCCACGTGACTCCAACGTGATTAAAATGTGATTGACACGTGATTCCCACGTGATTCCCACGTGATTGAAACGTGATTTCCACGTGATTCCACCTGATTCTCACATGATTGACACGAGATTGACACGTGATTCCCACGAGAATCCCACGTGATTCCCATGTGATTCCCACGTGATTGACACGTGATTCCCCCCTTATTCCCATGTGATTCCCACGGGATTGACATGTCATTACCACGTGATTGCCACGTGATTCCCACGTGATTGACATGTGATTCCCACGTTTTTCCCCCGTGATACCCATGTGAGTCCCAAATGATTCCCACGTGATGCCCACATGAGGCTCACCTGATTGACACGTGATTCCCACATGATTCCCACGTGATTGACACGTGATTCCCCTGTGATTCCATCGTGATTGACACGTGACTCCCACATCACTCCCATGTGATTGACACCTGATTTCCACGTGATTCCCACGAGACTGACAAGTGATTCCCACGTGATTGACACGTGATTCCCACATGATTCTCACGTGATTCCCTCGTGAATGACACGTGATTCCCACGTGATTCCCACGTGATTGACAAGTGAGTGACACGTGATTCCCACGTGATTCTCAAGTGATTCCCACATGATTGACACGTGATTCCCACGTGATTTCCACGTGATTGATACGTGATTTCCACGTGACTCCCAAGTGATTGACACATGATTTCCATGTGATTTCCTCGTGATTGACAGGTGATTCTCTCGTGATTCCCACGTTATTCCCACGTGATTGACAAGTGATTGATACGTGATTCCCACGTGATTCCCATGTGATTCCCACATGATTGACACGTGATTCCCACGTGATTTCCACGTGATTGACACGTGATTCCCACGTGATACCCATGTGATTCCCACGTGATTGACAAGTGATTGACACGTGATTCCCACGTGATTATCAAGTGATTCCCACGTGATTCCCACGTGATTGACACGTGATTCCCATGTAATACCCACGTGAATCCCACGGGATTGACAGGTGATTCCCAAGAGATTCCCACGTGATTGACACGTGATTCCCTCGTGATTCCCACGTGATAGACATGTGATTGACACGTGATTCACACGTGATTCCCACGTGATTGACACCTGATTTCCACGTGATTCCCACGTGATTCCCAGTGATTGACACGTGATTCCCTCGTGATTCCCACATGATTGACACGTGATAAAAATGTGATTCCCACGTGATTCCCCCGTGATTGACACATGATTCCCACGTGATTCACTCGTGATTGCCACGTGATTCCCACATGATTCCCACTTGATTGACATGTGATTCCCACGTGATTCCCATGTGATTCTCTCGTGATTCCCATGTGATTCCCACATGATTCCAACGTGATTGCCACGTGATTCTCTCGTGATTCCCAAGTGATTGCCACGTGATTCTCTCGTGATTCCCATGTGATTCCCACGTGAATCCCACGTGATTGACAATTGATTCCCACCTGACTCCCACGAGATTCTCACGTGATTGACACTTGATTCCCACGTGATTCCGAAGTGATTGACACGTGATTCTGCCGTGATTCCCACGTGATCCCCAGTGATTGACACGTGATTCCCTCGTGATTCCCACGTGATTGACACGTGATACAAAAGTGATTCCCATGTGATGCCCACGTGATTGACACATGATTCCCACGTGAATCACTCGTGATTGACACGTGATTCCCACGTGATTCTCTCGTGAATCCCACGTGATTGCCACGTGATTCTCTCGTGATTCCCACGTGATTCCCACATGATTCCCATGTGATTGACACGTTATTCCCACGTGATTCCCACGTGATTTACACGTGATTCCTACGTGATTGACACGTGATTCCCACGTTATTCCCACGTGATTTCTATGGATTGACACGTGATTCCCACGTGATTCCCACGTGATTCCCACGTGATTTCCACGTGATTCCCACGTGATTTACACGTGATTCCTGCGTGATTCACACGTTATTCCCACGTGATTCCCACGTGATTCCTATGGGATTGACACGTGATTCCCACGTGATTCCCACGTGATTGACACGTTATTCCCACGTGATTCCCATGTGATTCCCATATGATTCCAACGTGATTGACACGTGATTCCCAAATGATTCCCACGTGATGCCCACGTGATTGACACGTCATTCCCACGTGGTTCCAACTTGACTGACACGAGATTCCCATGTGATTTCCACGTGATTAAATGTGATTCCCACGTGATTCCCACGTGATTGATACGTGATTCACAAGTGATTCCCACGTGATTGACACGTGATTCCCACGTGATTCCCATGTGATTGACACGTGATTCCCACGTGATTCCCACGGGTTTCCACGTGATTGACCCGTGATACTCAGGTGATTCCTAAGTGATTTCAACGTGATTGACACGTGAATCTCACATGAATGACACGAGATTCTCACGTGATTCCCACGTGATTCCCCCGTGATTGACACGTGATTCCCACGTGATTCCCATGTGATTACCACCTGATTTCCACGAGATTCCAACATGACTGCAACGTGATTCCCACATGATTGACGCATGATTCCCACGTGATTCCCACGTGGTTGACACGTCATTCCCACGTGATTCCCACGTGATTGACACGTGATTCCCACGTATTTCTCACGTGATTCCCACATGATTTCCACGTGATTGACACGTGATTCCCAAGAGTTTCCCACGTGATTCCCACGTGATTGACACGTGATTCCCACGTGATTGACACGTGATTCCCTCGTGATTGACATGTAATTCCCACGTGATTCCCACGTGATTCCAACGTGATTGATACGTGATTCCCAAGTGATTCCCACGTAAATGATACTTGATTCCTACGTGATTCCCAACTGATTCCCAAGTGATTGACACGTGATTCAAACGTGATTGACACGTGATTCCCACATGACTCCCACGTGATTGACACGTGATACCCACGTGATACCACTTGATTCCCACGTGATTCCCACGTGACTCCCACGTGATTCCCACGTGATTGACGCATGATTCCCACGTCATTCCCACGTGATTATCACGTGATTCCCATGTGATTCCCAAGTGATTGACACGTGATTCCCACGTGATTCCCCCGTGATTCAAAAGTGATTCCCACGTGATTCCAACGTGATTGACAAGTGATTCCCAAATGATTCCCGTGTGATACCCATGTGATGCCCACCTGATTGACACGTGATTCCTTCGTGATTCCCTCGTGATTGACACGTGATTCCCACGTGATTCCCAAGTGATTGACACGTGATTCCCACGTGATTCCCACGTGACTCCAACCTGATTCCCATGTAATTGACATGTGATTCCCACGTGATTCCCACGTGATTGACGCATGATCACCACTTGATTCCCACGTGATTCCATCATGATTCACACGTGACTCCCACATGACTCCCACGTGATTGACACGTGATACCCACGTGTTTCCCACTTGATTCCCACATGATTCCCACGTGACTCCCACGTGTTTCCCACGTGATTGATGCATGATTTCCACGTGATTCCCATGTGATTCCCAAGTGATTGACACGTGATTCCCACGTGATTCCCACGTGATTCTCACGTGATTCCCACGTGATTGACACGTGATTCCCACGTGATTATCACGTGATTCCCATGTGATTCCCAAGTGATTGACACGTGATTCCCATGTGCTTCCCACTTGATTCCCACGTGATTCCCAAGTGATTGACACATGATTCCAACGTGATTCCCAAGTGATTCCCACATGATTGACACGTGATTCCCACGTGATTGAAACGTAATTCCCACGTGATTGACACGTGATTCCCACGTGATTCCCACGTGATTGACACGTCATTACCACGTGATTCCCATGTGATTCCCACGTGATTAACCCTGATTCCCAGGTGATTCCCAAATGATTGTCACGTGATTCCCACGTGATTCACACGTAATTCCATCGTGAATGACACGTGATTCCCACATGATTCCCACGTTATTGACACGTTATTCCAACCTGATTCCCACGTGATTACCACGTGATTCCCATGTGATTCCCACGTGACTCCCACGTGATTCCCACGTGATTGACGCATGATTACCACTTGATTCCCACGTGATTTCATCGTGATTGACACGTGATTCCCACGAGATTCCCACGTGATTCCCACGTGATTGACACGCGATTCCCACGTGATACCCAAATGATTCCCACATGATTGACACGTGATTCCAACGTGATTGACACGTGATTCCCACGTGATTCCCACGTGATTCCCACGTGATTCCCACCTGATTCCCACGTGATTCCCACCTGATTCCCATGGGATTGAAACGTATTTCCCACGTGATTGACACGTGATTCCCACGTGATTCAAAAGTGATTCCCAAGTGATTCTAACGTGATTGACACGTGACTCCCAAATTATTCCCGTGTGATACCCATGTGATGCCCACGTGATTGACACGTGATTACTACGTGATTCCCTAGTGATTGACACGTGATTCCCACATGATTCCCACGTGATTGACACGTTATTCCCACGTGATTCCTACGTGATTACCACGTGATTCCCACATTATTCCCACGTGACTCCCATGTGATTCCCACGTGATTGACGCATGATTCCCACGTGATTCCCACGTGATTCCCACCTGATTCACACGTGATTCATACGGGATCGACACGTGATTCCCACGTGATTCCCACGTGATTGACACGTGACTCCCATATGATTCCCACGTGACTCTAACGTGATTCCCATGTAATTGACATGTGATTCCCACGTGATTCCCACGTGATTGACACGTGATTCCCATATGATTACCACGTGATTCTAACGTGATTGACACATGATGCCCATGTTATTCCCACGTGATTGACACGTGATTTCCACGAGATTCCCACTTGATTCTCACATTATTGACACGTGATTGACACGTGATTCCCACGTGAATCCCACGTGATTCCCACGTGATTCCCACGTGATTGACACGTGATTCCCATGTGATTCACACGTAATTCCATCGTGATTGACACTCGATTCCCACATGATTCCCACGATATTGACACGTGATTCCAGCGTGATTACCACGTGATTAGCACGTGATTCCTATGTGATTCCCACGTGGTTGACGCATGATTACCACTTGATTCCCACGTGATTCCATCATGATTGACACGTGATTCCCACATGACTCCAACGTGATTGTCACGTGATCCCCACGTGATACCACGTGATTCTCACGTGATTCCCACGTGATGGGCGCATGATTCCCACGTGATTCCCACGTGATTGACACAGGATTCCCACGTGATTTACACGTGATTATTACATGATTGACACGTGATTCCCACGTGATTCCCATGTGATTCCTATGGGATTGACACGTGATTCCCACGTGATTCCCACGTTATTCCCACGTGATTGACACGTCATTCCCACCTGATTCCCACGTGATTCATACGTGATTCCCACGTGATTCCCACATGATTAACACATGATTCCCAGGTGATTCCCAAATGATTGTCACGTGATTCCCACGTGATTCCCACGTGATTTCCACATGATTCCCACGTGATTGACACGTGATTCCCACGTGATTCCCACGTGATTTACACGTGATTCCTACGTGATTGACACGTGATTCCCACGTGATTCCCACGGGATTCCTATAGGATTGACACGTGATTCCCACGTTATTCCCACGTGATTCCCACGTGATTCCCATATGATTCCAATGTGAATGACACGTGATTCCCAAATGATTCCCACGTAATGCCATCGTGATTGACACGTCATTCCCACGTGATTCCAACTTGATTGACAAGAGATTCCCCTGTGATTTTCACGTGATTAAATGTGATTCCCCCGATATTCCCACGTGATTAATACGTGATTCCCACGTGATTCCCTCGTGATTGACACGTGATTCCCACGTGATAAACGCATGATCATAACTTGATTACCAAGTGATTCCATCGTGATTGACACGTGACTTCCACATGACTCCCACGTGATTGACACGATATACCCACGTGTTTCCCACTTGATTCCCACGTGATTCCCACGTGACTCCCACATGATTCCCACGTGATTGACGCATGATTCCCACGTGATTCCCACGTGATTGACCCGTGATTCCCACGTGATTCCCACGTGAATCTCACGTAATTCCCACGTGATTGACACGTGATTCCCACGTGATTATCACGTGATTCCCACGTTATTCCCAAGTGATTGACACGTGATTCCCACGTGATTGACACGTGATTCCCACGTGATTCCCACGTGATTCCCTCATGACTCCCACGTGATTCCCACCTGATTCCCACGGAATTGAAACGTGTTTCCCACGTGATTGACACGTTATTCCCACGTGATTCCTACGTGATTACCACGTGATTCCCACGTTATTCCCACGTGACTCCCACGTGATTCCATCATGATTGACACGTGATTCCCACATGATTCCCACGTGATTGACACGTGATTCCCACGTGATTCACAAGTAATTCCATCGTAATTGACACTGGATTCGCACATGATTCCCACGATATTGACACGTGATTCCAGCGTGATTCCCACGTGATTAGCACGTGATTCCCATGTGATTCCCACGTGACTCGCATGTGATTCCCACGTGATTGACGCATGATTACCCCTGGATTCCCACGTGATTCCATCATGATTGACACGTGATTCCCACATGACTCCCACGTGAATGACACTTGATTCCCACGTGATTGACATGATATTCCCACTTGATTCCCACGTGATTCCCACGTGATTGACACGTGATTCCCACGTTATTCCCACGTGATTCCCACGTGATTGACACGTCATTCCCACGTATTTCCTACGTGATTCCCACGTGATTCCCACGTGAATAACACGTGATTCCCAGGTGATTCACAAATGATTGTCACGTGATTCGCACGTGATTCCCACGTGGTTCCCACATGATTCTCACGTGATTGACACGTGATTCCCACGTGCTTCCCACGTGATTTACACGTGATTCCTGCGTGATTGACACGTGATTCCCACGTGATTCCCACGTGATTCCTATGGGATTGACACGTGATTCCCACGTGATTCCCACGTGATTGACACGTTATTACCACGTGATTCCCACGTGATTCCCATATGATTCCAACGTGATTGACACGTGATTCCCAAATGATTCCCACGTGATGCCCACGTGATTGACACGTCATTCCCACGTGGTTCCAACTTGATTTCACGAGATTCCCATGTGATTTCCATGTGATTAAATGTGATTCCCAAGTGATTCCCACGTGATTCCCATGTGATTGACACGTGATTCCCACGTGATTCCCACGTGTTTCCACGTGATTGACCAGTGATACCCACGTGATTCCCAAGGATTTCAACGTGATTGACACGTGAATCTCACATGAATGAAACGAGATTCTCACGTGATTCCCACGTGATTCCCCCGTGATTGACACGTGATTCCCACGTGATTCCCATGTGATTACCACCTGATTTCCACGAGATTCCCACGTGACTGCAATGTGATTCCCACATGATTGACGCATGATTTCCACGTGATTCCCACGTGGTTCTCACTTGATTCCCACGTGATTGACACGTGATTCCCACGTATTTCTCACGTGATTCCCACATGATTCCCACGTGATTGACACGTGATTCCCACGTGATTCAAACGTAATTCCATCGTGATTGACACGTGATTCCCACATGATTCACACGATATTGACACGTGATTCCAACGTGATTCCGACATGATAACCACGTGATTTCCATGTGATTCCCTCGTGATTGACACGTGATTCCCACGTGATTGACGCATGATCACCACTTGATTCCCACGTGATTCCATCATGATTGACACGTGACTCCCACATGACTCACACGTGATTGACACGTGATACCCACCTGATTCCCACTTGATTCCCACGTGATTCCCACGTGACTCCCACATGTTTCCCACGTGATTGACGCATGATTTCCACGTGATTCCCACGTGATTCCCTAGTGATTGACACGTGATTCCCACGTGATTCCCACGTGATTCCCATGTGATTCCCCAGTGATTGACACGTGATTCCCACGTGCTTCCCACGTGATTCCCACGTGATTCATAAGTGATTGACACATGATTCCAACGTGATTCCCAAGTGATTCCCACATGATTGACATGTGATTCCCACGTGATTGAAACGTGATTCCCACGTGATTGACACGTGATTCCCACGTGATTCCCACGTGATTGACACGTCATTCCCACGTGATTCCCAAGTGATTCACACGTGATTAACACGTGATTCCCAGGTGATTCCCGAATGATTGTCACGTGATTCCCACGTGATTCACACGTAATTCCATCATGATTGACACGTGATTCCCACATGACTCCCACGTGATTGACACGTGATTTCCACATGATTGACATGATATTCCCACATGATTCCCACGTGATTCCCACGTGATTGACACGTGATTCCCACGTTCTTCCCACGTGATTCCCACATGATTGACACGTGATTCCCACGTGATTCCCACGTGATTCCTACGTGATTCCCACGTGATTCCCATATGATTCCAACGTGATTGACACGTGATTCCCAAATGATTCCCACGTGATTCCCACGTGAATAACACGTGATGCCCAGGTGATTCCCAAATGATTGTCACGTGATTCGCACGTGATTCCCACGTGATTTCCTCATGATTCTCACGTGATTGACACGTGATTCCCACGTGATTCCCACGTGATTTCCACGTGATTCCTACGTGATTGACACGTGATTCCCACGTGATTCCTATGGGATTGACATGTGATTCCCACGTTATTCCCACGTGATTGACACGTGATTCCCACGTGATTCCCACGTGATTCCCATATGATTCCAACGTGATTGACACGTGATTCCCAAATGATCCCCACGTGATGCCCACGTGATTGACACGTCATTCCCACGTGGTTCCAACTTGATTGACACGAGATTCCCATGTGATTTCCACGTGATTAAATGTGATTCCCACGTAATTCCCACGTGATTGATACGTGATTCCCAAGTGATTCCCACGTGATTCCCATGTGATTGACACGTGATTCCCACGTGATTCCCACGTGTTTCCACGTGATTGACCCGTGATACCCACGTGATTCCCAAGTCATTTCAACGTGATTGACACGTGAATCTCACGTGAATGACACGAGATTCTCAAGTGATTCCCACGTGATTCCCCCGTGATTAACACGTGATTCCCACGTGATTCCCATGTGATTACCACCTGATTTCCACGAGATTCCCACGTGACTGCAACGTGATTCCCACATGATTGACGCATGATTCCCACGTGATTCCCAGCTGGTTGACACGTGATTCCCACGTGATTCCCACGTGATTGACACGTGATTCCCACGTATTTCTCACGTGATTCCCACATGATTTCCACGTGATTGACACGTGATTCCAAAGTTTTTCCCACGTGATTTCCACGTGATTGACACGTGATTCCCACGTGATTGACACGCGATTCCCACGTGATTGACATGTAATTCCCACGTGATTCCCACGTGATTCCAACGTGATTGATACGTGATTCCCACGTGATTCCCACGTGAACGATACTTGATTCCTACGTGATTCCCAACTGATTCCCAAGTGATTGACACGTGATTCAAACGTGATTCCCTCGTGATTCCCACGTGATTGACACGTGATTCCCACGTATTTCTCACGTGATTCCCACATGATTTCCACGTGATTGACACGTGATTCCCAAGTGTTTCCCACGTGATTCCCACGTGATTGACACGTGATTCCCACGTGATTGACACATGATTCCCACGTGATTGACATGTGATTCCCACGAGATTCCCACGTGATTCCCACGTGATTGACACGCGATTTCCTCGTGACTCCCAAGTGATTCCCACGTGATTGACGCATGATTACCACTTGATTCCCACGTGATTCCATCGTGATTGACAAGTGATTCCCACGAGATTCCCACGTGATTCCCACGTGATTGACGCATGATTACCACTTGATTCCCACGTGATTCCATCGTGATTCCCACGTGATTCCATCGTGATTGACACGTGATTCCCACGGGATTCCCACGTGATTCCCACGTGATTGACACGTGATTCCCACCTTATTCCCACGTGATTCCCAAGGGATTGAAATGTCATTCCCACGTGATTCCCACATGATTCCCACGTGATTCCCACAGGATTGACACGTGATTCCCTCGTGATTGACTCGTGATTCCCACATGATTCCCACGTGATTGACACGTGATTCCCACCTTATTCCCACGTGATTCCCAAGGGATTGAAATGTCATTCCCACGTGATTGCCACGTGATTCCCACGTGATTGACATGTGATTCCCACGTGATTGACACGTGATTCCCACGTAATTCCCACGTGATTCCCACGTGACTACAACGTGATTCCCACGTAATTGACACGTGATTCCCACGTGATTGACACGTGATTCCCACGTGATTCCCAAGTGATTTACACATGATTCCAACGTGATTCCCAAGTGATTCCCACGTGATTGACACGTGATTCCCACGTGATTGCCACGTGATTGACTCGTGATTCTCATATGATTCCCACGTGATTCCAACGTGATTGACACGTAATTCCCACGTAATTGACAAGTGATTTCCACGTGATTCCCACTTGATTCTCACATTATTGACACGTGATTTGCACGTGATTCACACGAGAATCCCACGTGATTGACGCATCATTCCCACGTGATTCCCACGTGATTCCATCGTGATTGACACGTGACTCCCTCATGACTCCCACGTGATTGACACGTGATACCCACATGATTCCACTTGATTCCCACGTGATTCCCACGTGATTCCCACGTGATTCCCACGTGATTGACGCATGATTCCCACGTGATTCCCACGTGATTGACACGTCATTCCCACGTGATTATCACGTGATTCCCATGTGATTCCCAAGTGATTGACACGTGATTCCCACGTGATTCCCACGTGATTGACACGTGATTCCCACGTGATTGACACGTGATTCACACGTGATTGACACGTGATTCCCCCGTGATTCAAAAGTGATTCCCACGTGATTCCAACGTGATTGACAAGTGATTCCCAAATGATTCCCGTGTGATACCCATGTGATGCCCACGTGATTGACACGTGATTCCTTCGTGATTCCCTCGTGATTGACACGTTATTCCCATGTGATTCCTACGTGATTACCACGTGATTCCCAAGTTATTCCCACGTGACTCCCATGTGATTCCCACTTGATTGACGCATGATTACCACGTGATTCCCCCGGGATTGACACGTGATTCCCACGTGATTCCAACGTGATTGACGCATGATTCCCACGTGACGCCCACGTTATTGACGCATGATTCCCACGTGATTCCAAAGTGATTCCCACGTGATTCCGATGGGATTGACACGTGATTCCAACGTGATTCCCAAGTGATTGACACGTGATTCCCACGTGATTCCCACGTGACTCCAACCTGATTCCCACGTAATTGACATTTGATTCCCACGTGATTCCCACGTGATTGACTCGTAATTCCCATATGATTCCCACGTGATTCCAACGTGATTGACACGTGATTCCCACGTGATTCCCACGTGATTGACACGTGATTTCCACGTGATTCCCACTTGATTCTTACATGATTGACATGTGATTGACACGTGATTCCCACGTGAATCCCACGTGATTCCCATGTGATTCCCACGTGATTGACACGTGATTCCCACCTTATTCCCACGTGATTCGCAAGGGATTGAAATGTCATTCCCACGTGATTGACACGTGATTCCCACGTGATTGACACGTGATTCCCACGTGATTGACATGTAATTCCCACGTGATTCCCACGTGATTCCAACGTGATTGATACGTGATTCCCACGTGATTCCCACGTGAACGATACTTGATTCCTACGTGATTCCCAACTGATTCCCAAGTGATTGACACGTGATTCAAACGTGATTCCCTCGTGATTCCCACGTGATTGACACGTGATTCCCACGTATTTCTCACGTGATTCCCACATGATTTCCACGTGATTGACACGTCATTCCCAAGTGTTTCCCACGTGATTCCCACGTGATTGACACGTGATTCCCACGTGATTGACACATGATTCCCACGTGATTGACATGTAATTCCCACGTGATTCCCACGTGATTCCAACGTGATTGATACGTGATTCCCACGTGAATCCCACATGATTGACATGTGATTCCCACGAGATTCCCACGTGATTCCCACGTGATTGACACGCGATTTCCACGTGACTCCCACGTGATTCCCACGTGATTGACGCATGATTACCACTTGATTCCCACGTGATTCCATCGTGATTGACACGTGATTCCCACGAGATTCCCATGTGATTCCCACGTGATTGACGCATGATTACCACTTGATTCCCACGTGATTCCATCGTGATTCCCACGTGATTCCATCGTGATTGACACGTGATTCCCACGGGATTCCCACGTGATTCCCACGTGATTGACACGTGATTCCCACCTTATTCCCACGTGATTCCCAAGGGATTGAAATGTCATTCCCACGTGATTCCCACATGATTCCCACGTGATTCCCACAGGATTGACACGTGATTCCCTCGTGATTGACACGTGATTCCCACATGATTCCCACGTGATTGACACGTGATTCCCACCTTATTCCCACGTGATTCCCAAGGGATTGAAATGTCATTCCCACGTGATTGCCACGTGATTCCCACGTGACTACAACGTGATTCCCACGTAATTGACACGTGATTCCCACGTGATTGACACGTGATTCCCACGTGATTCCCAAGTGATTTACACATGATTCCAACGTGATTCCCAAGTGATTCCCACGTGATTGACACGTGATTCCCACGTGATTGACACGTGATTGACTCGTGATTCTCATATGATTCCCACGTGATTCCAACGTGATTGACACGTAATTCCCACGTAATTGACAAGTGATTTCCACGTGATTCCCACTTGATTCTCACATTATTGACACGTGATTTACACGTGATTCACACGAGAATCCCACGTGATTGACGCATCATTCCCACGTGATTCCCACGTGATTCCATCGTGATTGACACGTGACTCCCTCATGACTCCCACGTGATTGACACGTGATACCCACATGATTCCACTTGATTCCCACGTGATTCCCACGTGATTCCCACGTGATTCTCACGTGATTGACGCATGATTCCCACGTGATTCCCACGTGATTGACACGTCATTCCCACGTGATTATCACGTGATTCCCATGTGATTCCCAAGTGATTGACACGTGATTCCCACGTGATTCCCACGTGATTGACACGTGATTCCCACGTGATTGACACGTGATTCACACGTGATTGACACGTGATTCCCCCGTGATTCAAAAGTGATTCCCACGTGATTCCAACGTGATTGACAAGTGATTCCCAAATGATTCCCGTGTGATACCCATGTGATGCCCACGTGATTGACACGTGATTCCTTCGTGATTCCCTCGTGATTGACACGTTATTCCCATGTGATTCCTACGTGATTACCACGTGATTCCCAAGTTATTCCCACGTGACTCCCATGTGATTCCCACTTGATTGACGCATGATTACCACGTGATTCCCCCGGGATTGACACGTGATTCCCACGTGATTCCAACGTGATTGACGCATGATTCCCACGTGACGCCCACGTTATTGACGCATGATTCCCACGTGATTCCAAAGTGATTCCCACGTGATTCCGATGGGATTGACACGTGATTCCAACGTGATTCCCAAGTGATTGACACGTGATTCCCACGTGATTCCCACGTGACTCCAACCTGATTCCCACGTAATTGACATTTGATTCCCACGTGATTCCCACGTGATTGACTCGTAATTCCCATATGATTCCCACGTGATTCCAACGTGATTGACACGTGATTCCCACGTGATTCCCACGTGATTGACACGTGATTTCCACGTGATTCCCACTTGATTCTTACATGATTGACATGTGATTGACACGTGATTCCCACGTGAATCCCACGTGATTCCCATGTGATTCCAACGTGATTGACACGTGATTCCAACCTTATTCCCACGTGATTCGCAAGGGATTGAAATGTCATTCCCACGTGATTGACACATGATTCCCAAGTGATTGACATGTGATTCCCACGTGATTGGCACGTGATTCCCACGTAATTCCCACGTGATTCCCACGTGATTCCCACGTGATTCCCACAGGATTGACACATGATTCCCACGTGATTGACACGTGATTCCCATGTGATTACCACGTGATTGACACGTGATTCCCACCTTATTCCCACGTGATTCCCAAGGGATTGAAATGTCATTCCCACGTGATTGCCACGTGATTCCCACGTGATTGACATGTGATTCCCACGTTATTCCCACGTGATTCCCACATGATTGACACGTGATTCCCACGTTATTCCCACGTGATTCCCACGTGATTGACACGTGATTCCCACGTGATTCCCACGTGATTCCTACGTGATTCCCTCGTGATTCCCATATGATTCCCACGTGATTGACACGTGATTCCCAAATGATTCCCACGTGATTCCCACGTGAATAACACGTGATGCCCAGGTGATTCCCAAATGATTGTCACGTGATTCGCACGTGATTCCCACGTGATTTCCTCATGATTCTCACGTGATTGACACGTGATTCCCACGTGATTCCCACGTGATTTCCACGTGATTCCTACGTGATTGACACGTGATTCCCACGTGATTCCTATGGGATTGACATGTGATTCCCACGTTATTCCCACGTGATTGACACGTGATTCCCACGTGATTCCCACGTGATTCCCATATGATTCCAACGTGATTGACACGTGATTCCCAAATGATCCCCACGTGATGCCCACGTGATTGACACGTCATTCCCACGTGGTTCCAACTTGATTGACACGAGATTCCCATGTGATTTCCACGTGATTAAATGTGATTCCCACGTAATTCCCACGTGATTGATACGTGATTCCCAAGTGATTCCCACGTGATTCCCATGTGATTGACACGTGATTCCCACGTGATTCCCACGTGTTTCCACGTGATTGACCCGTGATACCCACGTGATTCCCAAGTCATTTCAACGTGATTGACACGTGAATCTCACGTGAATGACACGAGATTCTCAAGTGATTCCCACGTGATTCCCCCGTGATTAACACGTGATTCCCACGTGATTCCCATGTGATTACCACCTGATTTCCACGAGATTCCCACGTGACTGCAACGTGATTCCCACATGATTGACGCATGATTCCCACGTGATTCCCAGCTGGTTGACACGTGATTCCCACGTGATTCCCACGTGATTGACACGTGATTCCCACGTATTTCTCACGTGATTCCCACATGATTTCCACGTGATTGACACGTGATTCCCAAGTTTTCCCCACGTGATTTCCACGTGATTGACACGTGATTCCCACGTGATTGACACGTGATTCCCACGTGATGGACATGTAATTCCCACGTGATTCCCACGTGATTCCAACGTGATTGATACGTGATTCCCACGTGATTCCCACGTGAACGATACTTGATTCCTACGTGATTCCCAACTGATTCCCAAGTGATTGACACGTGATTCAAACGTGATTCCCACGTGATTCCCACGTGATTGACACGTGATTCCCACGTATTTCTCACGTGATTCCCACATGATTTCCACGTGATTGACACGTGATTCCCAAGTGTTTCCCACGTGATTCCCACGTGATTGACACGTGATTCCCACGTGATTGACACATGATTCCCACGTGATTGACATGTAATTCCCACGTGATTCCCACGTGATTCCAACGTGATTGATACGAGATTCCCACGTGAATCCTACATGATTGACATGTGATTCCCACGAGATTCCCACGTGATTCCCACGTGATTGACACGCGATTTCCACGTGACTCCCACGTGATTCCCACGTGATTGACGCATGATTACCACTTGATTCCCACGTGATTCCATCGTGATTGACACGTGATTCCCACGAGATTCCCACGTGATTCCCACGTGATTGACGCATGATTACCACTTGATTCCCACGTGATTCCATCGTGATTCCCACGTGATTCCATCGTGATTGACACGTGATTCCCATGGGATTCCCACGTGATTCCCACGTGATTGACACGTGATTCCCACCTTATTCCCACGTGATTCCCAAGGGATTGAAATGTCATTCCCACGTGATTCCCACATGATTCCCACGTGATTCCCACAGGATTGACACGTGATTCCCTCGTGATTGACACGTGATTCCCACATGATTCCCACGTGATTGACACGTTATTCCCACCTTATTCCCACGTGATTCCCAAGGGATTGAAATGTCATTGCCACGTGATTGCCACGTGATTCCCACGTGATTGACATGTGATTCCCACGTGATTGACACG
Organism: Muntiacus reevesi; assembly: GCF_963930625.1. NCBI lineage: Eukaryota > Metazoa > Chordata > Mammalia > Artiodactyla > Cervidae > Muntiacus > Muntiacus reevesi. The sequence goes on along the minus strand of NC_089260.1, from coordinate 81,657,972 downwards.
TGATTCCCACGTAATTCCCACGTGATTCCCACGTGACTACAACGTGATTCCCACGTAATTGACACGTGATTCCCATGTGATTGACACGTGATTCCCACGTGATTCCCAAGTGATTTACACATGATTCCAACGTGATTCCCAAGTGATTCCCACGTGATTGACACGTGATTCCCACGTGATTGCCACGTGATTGACTCGTGATTCTCATATGATTCCCACGTGATTCCAACGTGATTGACACGTAATTCCCACGTAATTGACAAGTGATTTCCACGTGATTCCCACTTGATTCTCACATTATTGACACGTGATTTACACGTGATTCACACGAGAATCCCACGTGATTGACGCATCATTCCCACGTGATTCCCACGTGATTCCATCGTGATTGACACGTGACTCCCTCATCACTCCCACGTGATTGACACGTGATACCCACATGATTCCACTTGATTCCCACGTGATTCCCACGTGATTCCCACGTGATTCCCACGTGATTGACACGTCATTCCCACGTGATTATCACGTGATTCCCATGTGATTCCCAAGTGATTGACACGTGATTCCCACGTGATTCCCACGTGATTGACACGTGATTCCCACGTGATTGACACGTGATTCACACGTGATTGACACGTGATTCCCCCGTGATTCAAAAGTGATTCCCACGTGATTCCAACGTGATTGACAAGTGATTCCCAAATGATTCCCGTGTGATACCCATGTGATGCCCACGTGATTGACACGTGATTCCTTCGTGATTCCCTCGTGATTGACACGTTATTCCCATGTGATTCCTACGTGATTACCACGTAATTCCCAAGTTATTCCCACGTGACTCCCATGTGATTCCCACTTGATTGACGCATGATTACCACGTGATTCCCCCGGGATTGACACGTGATTCCCACGTGATTCCAACGTGATTGACGCATGATTCCCACGTGACGCCCACGTTATTGACGCATGATTCCCACGTGATTCCAAAGTGATTCCCACGTGATTCCGATGGGATTGACACGTGATTCCAACGTGATTCCCAAGTGATTGACACGTGATTCCCACGTGATTCCCACGTGACTCCAACCTGATTCCCACGTAATTGACATTTGATTCCCACGTGATTCCCACGTGATTGACTCGTAATTCCCATATGATTCCCACGTGATTCCAACGTGATTGACACGTGAATCCCACGTGATTCCCACGTGATTGACACGTGATTTCCACGTGATTCCCACTTGATTCTTACAAGATTGACACGTGATTGACACGTGATTCCCACGTGAATCCCACGTGATTCCCATGTGATTCCCACGTGATTGACACGTGATTCCCACCTTATTCCCACGTGATTCGCAAGGGATTGAAATGTCATTCCCACGTGATTGACACGTGATTCCCAAGTGATTGACATGTGATTCCCACGTGATTGGCACGTGATTCCCACGTAATTCCCACGTGATTCCCAGGTGATTCCCACAGGATTGACACATGATTCCCACGTGATTGACACGTGATTCCCATGTGATTACCACGTGATTGACACGTGATTCCCACCTTATTCCCACGTGATTCCCAAGGGATTGAAATGTCATTCCCACGTGATTGCCACGTGATTCCCACGTGATTGACATGTGATTCCCACGTTATTCCCACGTGATTCCCACATGATTGACACGTGATTCCCACGTTATTCCCACGTGATTCCCACATGATTGACACGTGATTCCCACGTGATTCCCACGTGATTCCTACGTGATTCCCACGTGATTCCCATATGATTCCAACGTGATTGACACGTGATTCCCAAATGATTCCGACGTGATTCCCACGTGAATAACACGTGATGCCCAGGTGATTCCCAAATGATTGTCACGTGATTCGCACGTGATTCCCACGTGATTTCCTCATGATTCTCACGTGATTGACACGTGATTCCCACGTGATTCCCACGTGATTTCCACGTGATTCCTACGTGATTGACACGTGATTCCCACGTGATTCCTATGGGATTGACATGTGATTCCCACGTTATTCCCACGTGATTGACACGTGATTCCCACGTGATTCCCACGTGATTCCCATATGATTCCAACGTGATTGACACGTGATTCCCAAATGATCCCCACGTGATGCCCACGTGATTGACACGTCATTCCCACGTGGTTCCAACTTGATTGACACGAGATTCCCATGTGATTTCCACGTGATTAAATGTGATTCCCACGTAATTCCCACGTGATTGATACGTGATTCCCAAGTGATTCCCACGTGATTCCCATGTGATTGACACGTGATTCCCACGTGATTCCCACGTGTTTCCACGTGATTGACCCGTGATACCCACGTGATTCCCAAGTCATTTCAACGTGATTGACATGTGAATCTCACGTGAATGACACGAGATTCTCAAGTGATTCCCACGTGATTCCCCCGTGATTAACACGTGATTCCCGCGTGATTCCCATGTGATTACCACCTGATTTCCACGAGATTCCCACGTGACTACAACGTGATTCCCACATGATTGACGCATGATTCCCACGTGATTCCCAGCTGGTTGACACGTGATTCCCACGTGATTCCCACGTGATTGACACGTGATTCCCACGTATTTCTCACGTGATTCCCACATGATTTCCACGTGATTGACACGTGATTCCCACGTGATTGACACGTGATTCCCACGTGATTGACATGTAATTCCCACGTGATTCCCACGTGATTCCAACGTGATTGATACGTGATTCCCACGTGATTCCCACGTGAACGACACTTGATTCCTACGTGATTCCCAACTGATTCCCAAGTGATTGACACGTGATTCAAACGTGATTCCCACGTGATTCCCACGTGATTGACACATGATTCCCACGTATTTCTCACGTGATTCCCACATGATTTCCACGTGATTGACACGTGATTCCCAAGTGTTTCCCACGTGATTCCCACGTGATTGACACATGATTCCCACGTGATTGACATGTAATTCCCACGTGATTCCCACGTGATTCCAACGTGATTGATACGTGATTCCCACGTGTATCCCACATGATTGACATGTGATTCCCACGAGATTCCCACGTGATTCCCACGTGATTGACACGCGATTTCCACGTGACTCCCACGTGATTCCCACGTGATTGACGCATGATTACTACTTGATTCCCACGTGATTCCATCGTGATTGACACGTGATTCCCACGAGATTCCCACGTGATTCCCACGTGATTGACGCATGATTACCACTTGATTCCCACGTGATTCCATCGTGATTGACACGTGATTCCCACGGGATTCCCACGTGATTCCCACGTGATTGACACGTGATTCCCACCTTATTCCCACGTGATTCCCAAGGTATTGAAATGTCATTCCCACGTGATTCCCACATGATTCCCACGTGATTCCCACAGGATTGACACGTGATTCCCTCGTGATTGACACGTGATTCCCACATGATTCCCACGTGATTGACACGTGATTCCCACCTTATTCCCACGTGATTCCCAAGGGATTGAAATGTCATTCCCACGTGATTGCCACGTGATTCCCACGTGATTGACATGTGATTCCCACGTGATTGACACGTGATTCCCACGTAATTCCCACGTGATTCCCACGTGACTACAACGTGATTCCCACGTAATTGACACGTGATTCCCACGTGATTGACGCATGATTCCCACGTGATTCCCACGTGATTGACACGTCATTCCCACGTGATTATCACGTGATTCCCATGTGATTCCCAAGTGATTGACACGTGATTCCCACGTGATTCCCACGTGATTGACACGTGATTCCCACGTGATTGACACGTGATTCACACGTGATTGACACGTGATTCCCCCGTGATTCAAAAGTGATTCCCACGTGATTCCAACGTGATTGACAAGTGATTCCCAAATGATTCCCGTGTGATACCCATTTGATGCCCACGTGATTGACACGTGATTCCTTCGTGATTCCCTCATGATTGACACGTTATTCCCATGTGATTCCTACGTGATTACCACGTGATTCCCAAGTTATTCCCACGTGACTCCCATGTGATTCCCACTTGATTGACGCATGATTACCACGTGATTCCCCCGGGATTGACACGTGATTCCCACGTGATTCCAACGTGATTGACGCATGATTCCCACGTGACGCCCACGTTATTGACGCATGATTCCCACGTGATTCCAAAGTGATTCCCACGTGATTCCGATGGGATTGACACGTGATTCCCTCGTGATTCCCACGTGATTGACACGTTATTACCACGTGATTCCCACGTGATTCCCATATGATTCCAACGTGATTGACACGTGATTCCCAAATGATTCCCACGTGATGCCCACGTGATTGACACGTCATTCCCACGTGGTTCCAACTTGATTTCACGAGATTCCCATGTGATTTCCACGTGATTAAATGTGATTCCCAAGTGATTCCCACGTGATTCCCATGTGATTGACACGTGATTCCCACGTGTTTCCACGTGATTGACCAGTGATACCCACGTGATTCCCAAGGATTTCAACGTGATTGACACGTGAATCTCACGTGAATGACACGAGATTCTCACGTGATTCCCACGTGATTCCCCCGTGATTGACACGTGATTCCCACGTGATTCCCATGTGATTACCACCTGATTTCCACGAGATTCCCACGTGACTGCAATGTGATTCCCACATGATTGACGCATGATTTCCACGTGATTCCCACGTGGTTGACACTTGATTCCCACGTGATTCCCACGTGATTGACACGTGATTCCCACGTATTTCTCACGTGATTCCCACATGATTCCCACGTGATTGACACGTGATTCCCACGTGATTCAAACGTAATTCCATCGTGATTGACACGTGATTCCCACATGATTCACACGATATTGACACGTGATTCCAACGTGATTCCCACATGATAACCACGTGATTTCCATGTGATTCCCTCGTGATTGACACGTGATTCCCACGTGATTGACGCATGATCACCACTTGATTCCCACGTGATTCCATCATGATTGACACGTGACTCCCACATGACTCACACGTGATTGACACGTGATACCCACGTGATTCCCACTTGATTCCCACGTGATTCCCACGTGACTCCCACATGTTTCCCACGTGATTGACGCATGATTTCCACGTGATTCCCACGTGATTCCCTAGTGATTGACACGTGATTCCCACGTGATTCCCACGTGATTCCCATGTGATTCCCCAGTGATTGACACGTGATTCCCACGTGCTTCCCACGTGATTCCCACGTGATTCATAAGTGATTGACACATGATTCCAACGTGATTCCCAAGTGATTCCCACATGATTGACATGTGATTCCCACGTGATTGAAACGTGATTCCCACGTGATTGACACGTGATTCCCACGTGATTCCCACGTGATTGACACGTCATTCCCACGTGATTCCCAAGTGATTCCCACGTGATTAACACGTGATTCCCAGGTGATTCCCAAATGATTGTCACGTGATTCCCACGTGATTCACACGTAATTCCATCATGATTGACACGTGATTCCCACATGACTCCCACGTGATTGACACGTGATTTCCACATGATTGACACGATATTCCCACATGATTCCCACGTGATTCCCACGTGATTGACACGTGATTCCCACGTTATTCCCACGTGATTCCCACATGATCGACACGTGATTCCCACGTGATTTCCACGTGATTCCTACGTGATTCCCACGTGATTCCCATATGATTCCAACGTGATTGACACGTGATTCCCAAATGATTCCCACATGATTCCCACGTGAATAACACGTGATGCCCAGGTGATTCCCAAATGATTGTCACGTGATTCGCACGTGATTCCCACGTGATTTCCTCATGATTCTCACGTGATTGACATGTGATTCCCATGTGATTCCCACGTGATTTCCACGTGATTCCTACGTGATTGACACGTGATTCCCACGTGATTCCTATGGGATTGACATGTGATTCCCACGTTATTCCCACGTGATTGACACGTGATTCCCACGTGATTCCCACGTGATTCCCATATGATTCCAACGTGATTGACACGTGATTCCCAAATGATCCCCACGTGATGCCCACGTGATTGACACGTCATTCCCACGTGGTTCCAACTTGATTGACACGAGATTCCCATGTGATTTCCACGTGATTAAATGTGATTCCCACGTAATTCCCACGTGATTGATACGTGATTCCCATGTGATTGACACGTGATTCCCACGTGATTCCCACGTGTTTCCACGTGATTGACCCGTGATACCCACGTGATTCCCAAGTCATTTCAACGTGATTGACACGTGAATCTCACGTGAATGACACGAGATTCTCAAGTGATTCCCACGTGATTCCCCCGTGATTAACACGTGATTCCCACATGATTCCCATGTGATTACCACCTGATTTCCACGAGATTCCCACGTGACTGCAACGTGATTCCCACATGATTGACGCATGATTCCCACGTGATTCCCAGCTGGTTGACACGTGATTCCCACGTGATTGACACGTGATTCCCACGTATTTCTCACGTGATTCCCACATGATTTCCACGTGATTGACACGTGATTCCCAAGTTTTTCCCACGTGATTTCCACGTGATTGACACGTGATTTCCACGTGATTGACACGTGATTCCCACGTGATTGACATGTAATTCCCACGTGATTCCCACGTGATTCCAACGTGATTGATACGTGATTCCCACGTGATTCCATCGTGATTGACACGTGACTCCCTCATGACTCCCACGTGATTGACACGTGATACCCACATGATTCCACTTGATTCCCACGTGATTCCCACGTGATTCCCACGTGATTCCCACGTGATTGACGCATGATTCCCACGTGATTCCCACGTGATTGACACGTCATTCCCACGTGATTATCACGTGATTCCCATGTGATTCCCAAGTGATTGACACGTGATTCCCACGTGATTCCCACGTGATTGAAACGTGATTCCCACGTGATTGACACGTGATTCACACGTGATTGACACGTGATTCCCCCGTGATTCAAAAGTGATTCCCACGTGATTCCAACGTGATTGACAAGTGATTCCCAAATGATTCCCGTGTGATACCCATGTGATGCCCACGTGATTGACACGTGATTCCTTCGTGATTCCCTCGTGATTGACACGTTATTCCCATGTGATTCCTACGTGATTACCACGTGATTCCCAAGTTATTCCCACGTGACTCCCATGTGATTCCCACTTGATTGACGCATGATTACCACGTGATTCCCCCGGGATTGACACGTGATTCCCACGTGATTCCAACGTGATTGACGCCTGATTCCCACGTGACGCCCACGTTATTGACGCATGATTCCCACGTGATTCCAAAGTGATTCCCACGTGATTCCGATGGGATTGACACGTTATTCCAACGTGATTCCTAAGTGATTGACACGTGATTCCCACGTGACTCCAACCTGATTCCCACGTAATTGACATTTGATTCCCACGTGATTCCCACGTGATTGACTCGTAATTCCCATATGATTCCCACGTGATTCCAACGTGATTGACACGTGATTCCCACGTGATTCCCACGTGATTGACACGTGATTTCCACGTGATTCCCACTTGATTCTTACATGATTGACACGTGATTGACACGTGATTCCCACGTGAATCCCACGTGATTCCCATGTGATTCCCACGTGATTGACACGTGATTCCCACCTTATTCCCACGTGATTGGCAAGGGATTGAAATGTCATTCCCACGTGATTGACACGTGATTCCCAAGTGATTGACATGTGATTCCCACGTGATTGGCACGTGATTCCCACGTAATTCCCACGTGATTCCCACATGATTCCCACGTGATTCCCACAGGATTGACACATGATTCCCACGTGATTGACACGTGATTCCCATGTGATTACCACGTGATTGACACGTGATTCCCACCTTATTCCCACGTGATTCCCAAGGGATTGAAATGTCATTCCCACGTGATTGCCACGTGATTCCCACGTGATTGACATGTGATTCCCACGTTATTCCCACGTGATTCCCACATGATTGACACGTGATTCCCACGTGATTCCCACGTGATTCCTACGTGATTCCCACGTGATTCCCATATGATTCCAACGTGATTGACACTTGATTCCAAAGTGATTCCCACGTGATTCCCACGTGAATAACACGTGATGCCCAGGTGATTCCCAAATGATTGTCACGTGATTCGCACGTGATTCCCACGTGATTTCCTCATGATTCTCACGTGATTGACACGTGATTCCCACGTGATTCCCACGTGATTTCCACGTGATTCCTACGTGATTGACACGTGATTCCCACGTGATTCCTATGGGATTGACATGTGATTCCCACGTTATTCCCACGTGATTGTCACGTGATTCCCACGTGATTCCCACGTGATTCCCATATGATTCCAACGTGATTGACACGTGATTCCCAAATGATCCCCACGTGATGCCCACGTGATTGACACGTCATTCCCACGTGGTTCCAACTTGATTGACACGAGATTCCCATGTGATTTCCACGTGATTAAATGTGATTCCCACATAATTCCCACGTGATTGATACGTGATTCCCAAGTGATTCCCACGTGATTCCCATGTGATTGACACGTGATTCCCACGTGATTCCCACGTGTTTCCACGTGATTGACCCGTGATACCCACGTGATTCCCAAGTCATTTCAACGTGATTGACACGTGAATCTCACGTGAATGACACGAGATTCTCAAGTGATTCCCACGTGATTCCCCCGTGATTAACACGTGATTCCCACGTGATTCCCATGTGATTACCACCTGATTTCCACGAGATTCCCACGTGACTGCAACGTGATTCCCACATGATTGACGCATGATTCCCACGTGATTCCCAGCTGGTTGACACGTGATTCCCACGTGATTGACACGTGATTCCCACGTGATTGACATGTAATTCCCACGTGATTCCCACGTGATTCCAACGTGATTGATACGTGATTCCCACGTGATTCCCACGTGAACGATACTTGATTCCTACGTGATTCCCAACTGATTCCCAAGTGATTGACACGTGATTCAAACGTGATTCCCACGTGATTGACACGTGATTCCCACGTATTTCTCACGTGATTCCCACATGATTTCCACGTGATTGACACGTGATTCCCAAGTTTTTCCCACGTGATTCCCACGTGATTGACACGTGATTCCCACGTGATTGACACATGATTCCCACGTGATTGACATGTAATTCCCACGTGATTCCCACGTGATTCCAACGTGATTGATACGTGATTCCCACGTGAATCCCACATGATTGACATGTGATTCCCACGAGATTCCCACGTGATTCCCACGTGATTGACACGCGATTTCCACGTGACTCCCACGTGATTCCCACGTGATTGACGCATGATTACCACTTGATTCCCACGTGATTCCATCGTGATTGACACGTGATTCCCACGAGATTCCCACGTGATTCCCACGTGATTGACGCATGATTACCACTTGATTCCCACGTGATTCCATCGTGATTCCCACGTGATTCCATCGTGATTGACACGTGATTCCCACGGGATTCCCACGTGATTCCCACGTGATTGACACGTGATTCCCACCTTATTCCCACGTGATTCCCAAGGGATTGAAATGTCATTCCCACGTGATTGCCACGTGATTCCCACGTGATTGACATGTGATTCCCACGTGATTGACACGTGATTCCCACGTAATTCCCACGTGATTCCCACGTGACTACAACGTGATTCCCACGTAATTGACACGTGATTCCCACGTGATAGACACGTGATTCCCACGTGATTCCCAAGTGATTTACACATGATTCCAACGTGATTCCCAAGTGATTCCCACGTGATTGACACGTGATTCCCACGTGATTGCCGCGTGATTGACTCGTGATTCTCATATGATTCCCACGTGATTCCAACGTGATTGACATGTAATTCCCACGTAATTGACAAGTGATTTCCACGTGATTCCCACTTGATTCTCACATTATTGACACGTGATTTACACGTGATTCACACGAGAATCCCACGTGATTGACGCATGATTCCCACGTGATTCCCACGTGATTCCATCGTGATTGACACGTGACTCCCTCATGACTCCCACGTGATTGACACGTGATACCCACATGATTCCACTTGATTCCCACGTGATTCCCACGTGATTCCCACGTGATTGACGCATGATTCCCACGTGATTCCCACGTGACTGACACGTCATTCCCACGTGATTATCACGTGATTCCCATGTGATTCCCAAGTGATTGACACGTGATTCCCACGTGATTCCCACGTGATTGACACGTGATTCCCACGTGATTGACACGTGATTCACACGTGATTGACACGTGATTCCCCCGTGATTCAAAAGTGATTCCCACGTGATTCCAACGTGATTGACAAGTGATTCCCAAATGATTCCCGTGTGATACCCATGTGATGCCCACGTGATTGACACGTGATTCCTTCGTGATTCCCTCGTGATTGACACGTTATTCCCATGTGATTCCTACGTGATTACCACGTGATTCCCAAGTTATTCCCACGTGACTCCCATGTGATTCCCACTTGATTGACGCATGATTACCACGTGATTCCCCCGGGATTGACACGTGATTCCCACGTGATTCCAACGTGATTGACGCATGATTCCCACGTGACGCTCACGTTATTGACGCATGATTCCCACGTGATTCCAAAGTGATTCCCACGTGATTCCGATGGGATTGACACGTGATTCCAACGTGATTCCCAAGTGATTGACACGTGATTCCCACGTGATTTCCACGTGACTCCAACCTGATTCCCACGTAATTGACATTTGATTCCCACGTGATTCCCAGGTGATTGACTCGTAATTCCCATATGATTCCCACGTGATTCCAACGTGATTGACACGTGATTCCCACGTGATTCCCACGTGATTGACACGTGATTTCCACGTGATTCCCACTTGATTCTTACATGATTGACACGTGATTGACACGTGATTCCCACGTGAATCCCACGTGATTCCCATGTGATTCCCACGTGATTGACACGTGATTCCCACCTTATTCCCACGTGATTCGCAAGGGATTGAAATGTCATTCCCACGTGATTGACACGTGATTCCCAAGTGATTGACATGTGATTCCCACGTGATTGGCACGTGATTCCCACGTAATTCCCACGTGATTCCCACGTGATTCCCACGTGATTCCCACAGGATTGACACATGATTCCCACGTGATTGACACGTGATTCCCACGTGATTGACACGTGATTCCCACGTGATTGACATGTAATTCCCACGTGATTCCCACGTGATTCCAACGTGATTGATACGTGATTCCCACGTGATTCCCACGTGAACGATACTTGATTCCTACGTGATTCCCAACTGATTCCCAAGTGATTGACACGTGATTCAAACGTGATTCCCACGTGATTGACACGTGATTCCCACGTATTTCTCACGTGATTCCCACATGATTTCCACGTGATTGACACGTGATTCCCAAGTGTTTCCCACGTGATTCCCACGTGATTGACACGTGATTCCCATGTGATTGACACATGATTCCCACGTGATTGACATGTAATTCCCACGTGATTCCCACGTGATTCCAACCTGATTGATACGTGATTCCCACGTGAATCCCACATGATTGACATGTGATTCCCACGAGATTCCCACGTGATTCCCACGTGATTGACACGCGATTTCCACGTGACTCCCACGTGATTCCCACGTGATTGACGCATGATTACCACTTGATTCCCACGTGATTCCATCGTGATTGACACGTGATTCCCACGAGATTCCCACGTGATTCCCACGTGATTGACGCATGATTACCACTTGATTCCCACGTGATTCCCAAGTGTTTCCCACGTGATTCCCACGTGATTGACACGTGATTCCCATGTGATTGACACATGATTCCCACGTGATTGACACGTGATTCCCACCTTATTCCCACGTGATTCCCAAGGGATTGAAATGTCATTCCCACGTGATTCCCACATGATTCCCACGTGATTCCCACAGGATTGACACGTGATTCCCTCGTGATTGACACGTGATTTCCACATGATTCCCACGTGATTGACACGTGATTCCCACCTTATTCCCACGTGATTCCCAAGGGATTGAAATGTCATTCCCACGTGATTGCCACGTGATTCCCACGTGATTGACATGTGATTCCCACGTGATTGACACGTGATTCCCACGTAATTCCCACGTGATTCCCACGTGACTACAACGTGATTCCCACGTAATTGACACGTGATTCCCACGTGATAGACACGTGATTCCCACGTGATTCCCAAGTGATTTACACATGATTCCAACGTGATTCCCAAGTGATTCCCACGTGATTGACACGTGATTCCCACGTGATTGCCGCGTGATTGACTCGTGATTCTCATATGATTCCCACGTGATTCCAACGTGATTGACATGTAATTCCCACGTAATTGACAAGTGATTTCCACGTGATTCCCACTTGATTCTCACATTATTGACACGTGATTTACACGTGATTCACACGAGAATCCCACGTGATTGACGCATGATTCCCACGTGATTCCCACGTGATTCCATCGTGATTGACACGTGACTCCCTCATGACTCCCACGTGATTGACACGTGATACCCACATGATTCCACTTGATTCCCACGTGATTCCCACATGATTCCCACGTGATTGACGCATGATTCCCACGTGATTCCCACGTGATTGACACATCATTCCCACGTGATTATCACGTGATTCCCATGTGATTCCCAAGTGATTGACACGTGATTCCCACGTGATTCCCACGTGATTGACACGTGATTCCCACGTGATTGACACGTGATTCACACGTGATTGACACGTGATTCCCCCGTGATTCAAAAGTGATTCCCACGTGATTCCAACGTGATTGACAAGTGATTCCCAAATGATTCCCGTGTGATACCCATGTGATGCCCACGTGATTGACACGTGATTCCTTCGTGATTCCCTCGTGATTGACACGTTATTCCCATGTGATTCCTACGTGATTACCACGTGATTCCCAAGTTATTCCCACGTGACTCCCATGTGATTCCCACTTGATTGACGCATGATTACCACGTGATTCCCCCGGGATTGACACGTGATTCCCACGTGATTCCAACGTGATTGACGCATGATTCCCACGTGACGCCCACGTTATTGACGCATGATTCCCACGTGATTCCAAAGTGATTCCCACGTGATTCCGATGGGATTGACACGTGATTCCAACGTGATTCCCAAGTGATTGACACGTGATTCCCACGTGATTTCCACGTGACTCCAACCTGATTCCCACGTAATTGACATTTGATTCCCACGTGATTCCCACGTGATTGACTCGTAATTCCCATATGATTCCCACGTGATTCCAACGTGATTGACACGTGATTCCCACGTGATTCCCACGTGATTGACACGTGATTTCCACGTGATTCCCACTTGATTCTTACATGATTGACACGTGATTGACACGTGATTCCCACGTGAATCCCACGTGATTCCCATGTGATTCCCACGTGATTGACACGTGATTCCCACCTTATTCCCACGTGATTCGCAAGGGATTGAAATGTCATTCCCACGTGATTGACACGTGATTCCCAAGTGATTGACATGTGATTCCCACGTGATTGGCACGTGATTCCCACGTAATTCCCACGTGATTCCCACGTGATTCCCACGTGATTCCCACAGGATTGACACATGATTCCCACGTGATTGACACGTGATTCCCATGTGATTACCACGTGATTGACACGTGATTCCCACCTTATTCCCACGTGTTTCCCACGGGATTGAAATGTCATTCCCACGTGATTGCCACGTGATTCCCACGTGATTGACATGTGATTCCCACGTGATTGACACGTGATTTACACATGATTCCCACGTGATTCCCAAGTGATTCCCAAGTGATTTACACATGATTCCCACGTGATTCCCAAGTGATTCCCACGTGATTGACATGTGATTCCCACGTGATTGACACGTGATTCCCACGTAATTCCCACATGATTCCCACGTGACTCCAACGTGATTCCCACGTAATTGACACGTGATTCCCACGTGATTGACACGTGATTTACACATGATTCCCACGTGATTCCCAAGTGATTCCCAAGTGATTTACACATGATTCCCACGTGATTCCCAAGTGATTCCCACGTGATTGACATGTGATTCCCACGTGATTGACACGTGATTCCCACGTAATTCCCACGTGATTCCCACATGATTCCCACGTGATTCCCACAGGATTGACACGTGATTCCCACGTGATTCCCAAGTGATTTACACATGATTCCCACGTGATTCCCAAGTGATTCCCACGTGATTGACATGTGATTCCCACGTGATTGACACGTGATTCCCACGTAATTCCCACGTGATTCCCACATGATTCCCACGTGATTCCCACAGGATTGACACGTGATTCCCACGTGATTGACACGTAATTCCCACGTGATTCCCACGTGATTGACACGTGATTCCGACCTTATTCCCACGTGATTCCCAAGGGATTGAAATGTCATTCCCACGTGATTGCCACGTGATTCCCACGTGATTGACATGTGATTCCCACGTGATTGACATGTGATTCCCACGTAATTTCCACGTGTTTCCCACGTGACTCCAACGTGATTCCCACGTAATTGACGCGTGATGCCCACGTGATTGAAACGTGATTCCCACGAGATTGACACGTGATTCCCACGTGATTCCCAAGTGATTTACACATGATTCCAACGTGATTCCTAAGTGATTCCCACGTGATTGACACGTGATTCCCATGTGATTCCCACGTGATTGCCTCGTGATTCTCATATGATTCCCACGTGATTCCAACGTGATTGACACGTGATTCCCACGTAATTGACACGTGATTTCCACGTAATTGACACGTGATTTCCACTTGATTCTCACATGATTGACACGTGATTTACACGTGATTCCCACGAGAATCCCACTTGATTCCCATGTGATTACCACGTGAGTGACACGTGATTCCCACCTTATTCCCACGTGATTCCCACGGGATTGACATGTCATTCCCAAGTGATTGCCACGTGATTCCCACGTGATTGACATGTGATTCCCACGTGATTCCCCCGTGATTCCCACGTGATTCCCAAATGATTTCCACGTGATGCCCACATGATGCTCACGTGATTGACACGTGATTCCCACATGATTCCCACGTGATTGACACGTGATTCCCACGTGATTCAAACATAATTCCATCGTGATTGACAAGTGATTCCCACATGATTCAAATGATATTGACACGTGATTCCAACGTGATTCCCACATGATTACCACGTGATTTCCATGTGATTCCCACGTGACTCCCACGTGATTCCCACATGATTGACGCATGATCACCACTTGATTCCCACGTGATTCCATCATGATTGACACGTGACTCCCACATGACTCCCACGTGATTGACACGTGATACCCACATGATTCCCACTTGATTCCCACGTGATTCCCACGTGACTCCCACGTGTTGCCCACGTGGTTGACGCATGATTTCCACGTGATTCCCACATGATTCCCAAGTGATTGACACGTGATTCCCACGTGATTCCCACGTGATTCTCACGTGATTCCCACGTGATTGACACGTGAGTCCCACGTGATTATCCCGTGATTCCCATGTGATTCCCAAGTGAGTGACACGTGATTCCCACGTGCTTCCCACGTGATTCCCACGTGATTCCCAAGTGATTGACACATGATTCCAACGTGATTCCCAAGTGATTCCCACATGATTGACACGTGATTCCCACGTGATTGAAACGTGATTCCCAAGTGATTGACAAGTGATTCCCACGTGATTCCCACGTGATTGACACGTCATTCCCACGTGATTCCCATGTGATTCCCACGTGATTAACACGTGATTCCCAGGTGATTCCAACGTGATTGACACGTGATTCCCAAATGATTCCCACGTGATGCCCACGTGATTGACACGTCATTCCCACGTGGTTCCAACTTGATTGACACGTGATTCCCACGAGATTCCCACGTGATTCCCACGTGATTGACGCATGATTACCACTTGATTCCCACGTGATTCTTTCGTGATTCCCACGTGATTCCATCGTGATTGACACGTAATTCCCAAATGATTCCCACGTGATGCCCACGTGATTGACACGTCATTCCCACCTGGTTCCAACTTGATTGACACGAGATTCCCATGTGATTTCCACGTGATTAAATGTGATTCCCACGTGATTGATACGTGATTCCCAAGTGATTCCCACGTGATTGACACGTGATTCCCACGTGATTCCCATGTGATTGACACGTGATTCCCACGTGATTCCCACGTGTTTCCACGTGATTGACCCGTGATACCCACGTGATTCCCACGTGATTGACATGTGATTCCCACGTGATTGACACGTGATTCCCACGTAATTCCCACGTGATTCCCACGTGACTACAACGTGATTCCCACGTGATTGACACGTGATTCCCACGTGATTCCCAAGTGATTTACACATGATTCCAACGTGATTCCCAAGTGATTCCCACGTGATTGACACGTGATTCCCACGTGATTGCCACGTGATTGACTCGTGATTCTCATATGATTCCCACGTGATTGACACGTAATTCCCACGTAATTGACAAGTGATTTCCACGTGATTCCCACTTGATTCTCACATTATTGACACGTGATTTACACGTGATTCACACGAGAATCCCACGTGATTGACGCATGATTCCCATGTGATTCCCACGTGATTCCATCGTGATTGACACGTGACTCCCTCATGACTCCCACGTGATTGACACGTGATACCCACATGATTCCACTTGATTCCCACGTGATTCCCACGTGATTCCCACGTGATTCCCACGTGATTGACGCATGATTCCCACGTGATTCCCACGTGATTGACACGTCATTCCCACGTGATTATCACGTGATTCCCATGTGATTCCCAAGTGATTGACACGTGATTCCCACGTGATTCCCACGTGATTGACACGTGATTCCCACGTTTTTGACACGTGATTCACACGTGATTGACACGTGATTCCCCCGTGATTCAAAAGTGATTCCCACGTGATTCCAACGTGATTGACAAGTGATTCCCAAATGATTCCCGTGTGATACCCATGTGATGCCCACGTGATTGACAGGTGATTCCTTCGTGATTCCCTCGTGATTGACACGTTATTCCCATGTGATTCCTACGTGATTACCACGTGATTCCCAAGTTATTCCCACGTGACTCCCATGTGATTCCCACTTGATTGACGCATGATTACCACGTGATTCCCCCGGGATTGACACGTGATTCCCACGTGATTCCAACGTGATTGACGCATGATTCCCACGTGATGCCCACGTTATTGACGCATGATTCCCACGTGATTCCAAAGTGATTCCCACGTGATTCCGATGGGATTGACACGTGATTCCCTCGTGATTCCCACGTGATTGACACGTTATTACCACGTGATTCCCACGTGATTCCCATATGATTCCAACGTGATTGACACGTGATTCCCAAATGATTCCCACGTGATGCCCACGTGATTGACACGTCATTCCCACGTGGTTCCAACTTGATTTCACGAGATTCCCATGTGATTTCCACGTGATTAAATGTGATTCCCAAGTGATTCCCACGTGATTCCCATGTGATTGACACGTGATTCCCACGTGTTTCCACGTGATTGACCAGTGATACCCACGTGATTCCCAAGGATTTCAACGTGATTGACACGTGAATCTCACGTGAATGACACGAGATTCTCACGTGATTCCCACGTGATTCCCCCGTGATTGACACGTGATTCCCACGTGATTCCCATGTGATTACCACCTGATTTCCACGAGATTCCCACGTGACTGCAATGTGATTCCCACATGATTGATGCATGATTTCCACGTGATTCCCACGTGGTTGACACTTGATTCCCACGTGATTCCCACGTGATTGACACGTGATTCCCACGTATTTCTCATGTGATTCCCACATGATTCCCACGTGATTGACACGTGATTCCCACGTGATTCAAACGTAATTCCATCGTGATTGACACGTGATTCCCACATGATTCACACGATATTGACACGTGATTCCAACGTGATTCCCACATGATAACCACGTGATTTCCATGTGATTCCCTCGTGATTGACACGTGATTTCCACGTGATTGACGCATGATCACCACTTGATTCCCACGTGATTCCATCATGATTGACACGTGACTCCCACATGACTCACACGTGATTGACACGTGATACCCACGTGATTCCCACTTGATTCCCACGTGATTCCCACGTGACTCCCACATGTTTCCCACGTGATTGACGCATGATTTCCACGTGATTCCCACGTGATTTCCTAGTGATTGACACGTGATTCCCACGTGATTCCCACGTGATTCCCATGTGATTCCCCAGTGATTGACACGTGATTCCCACGTGCTTCCCACGTGATTCCCACGTGATTCATAAGTGATTGACACATGATTCCAACGTGATTCCCAAGTGATTCCCACATGATTGACATGTGATTCCCACGTGATTGAAACGTGATTCCCACGTGATTGACACGTGATTCCCACGTGATTCCCACGTGATTGACACGTCATTCCCACGTGATTCCCAAGTGATTCCCACGTGATTAACACGTGATTCCCAGGTGATTCCCAAATGATTGTCACGTGATTCCCACGTGATTCACACGTAATTCCATCATGATTGACACGTGATTCCCACATGACTCCCACGTGATTGACACGTGATTTCCACATGATTGACACGATATTCCCACATGATTCCCACGTGATTCCCACGTGATTGACACGTGATTCCCACGTTATTCCCACGTGATTCCCACATGATTGACACGTGATTCCCACGTGATTCCCACGTGATTCCTACGTGATTCCCACGTGATTCCCATATGATTCCAACGTGATTGACACGTGATTCCCAAATGATTCCCACGTGATTCCCACGTGAATAACACGTGATGCCCAGGTGATTCCCAAATGATTGTCACGTGATTCGCACGTGATTCCCACGTGATTTCCTCATGATTCTCACGTGATTGACATGTGATTCCCATGTGATTCCCACGTGATTTCCACGTGATTCCTACGTGATTGACACGTGATTCCCACGTGATTCCTATGGGATTGACATGTGATTCCCACGTTATTCCCACGTGATTGACACGTGATTCCCACGTGATTCCCACGTGATTCCCATATGATTCCAACGTGATTGACACGTGATTCCCAAATGATCCCCACGTGATGCCCACGTGATTGACACGTCATTCCCACGTGGTTCCAACTTGATTGACACGAGATTCCCATGTGATTTCCACGTGATTAAATGTGATTCCCACGTAATTCCCACGTGATTGATACGTGATTCCCAAGTGATTCCCACGTGATTCCCATGTGATTGACACGTGATTCCCACGTGATTCCCACGTGTTTCCACGTGATTGACCCGTGATACCCACGTGATTCCCAAGTCATTTCAACGTGATTGACACGTGAATCTCACGTGAATGACACGAGATTCTCAAGTGATTCCCACGTGATTCCCCCGTGATTAACACGTGATTCCCACGTGATTCCCATGTGATTACCACCTGATTTCCACGAGATTCCCACGTGACTGCAACGTGATTCCCACATGATTGACGCATGATTCCCACGTGATTCCCAGCTGGTTGACACGTGATTCCCACGTGATTGACACGTGATTCCCACGTATTTCTCACGTGATTCCCACATGATTTCCACGTGATTGACACGTGATTCCCAAGTTTTTCCCACGTGATTTCCACGTGATTGACACGTGATTCCCACGTGATTGACACGTGATTCCCACGTGATTGACATGTAATTCCCACGTGATTCCCACGTGATTCCAACGTGATTGATACGTGATTCCCACGTGATTCCCACGTGATTCCATCGTGATTGACACGTGACTCCCTCATGACTCCCACGTGATTGACACGTGATACCCACATGATTCCACTTGATTCCCACGTGATTCCCACGTGATTCCCACGTGATTCCCACGTGATTGACGCATGATTCCCACGTGATTCCCACGTGATTGACACGTCATTCCCACGTGATTATCACGTGATTCCCATGTGATTCCCAAGTGATTGACACGTGATTCCCACGTGATTCCCACGTGATTGAAACGTGATTCCCACGTGATTGACACGTGATTCACACGTGATTGACACGTGATTCCCCCGTGATTCAAAAGTGATTCCCACGTGATTCCAACGTGATTGACAAGTGATTCCCAAATGATTCCCTTGTGATACCCATGTGATGCCCACGTGATTGACACGTGATTCCTTCGTGATTCCCTCGTGATTGACACGTTATTCCCATGTGATTCCTACGTGATTACCACGTGATTCCCAAGTTATTCCCACGTGACTCCCATGTGATTCCCACTTGATTGACGCATGATTACCACGTGATTCCCCCGGGATTGACACGTGATTCCCACGTGATTCCAACGTGATTGACGCATGATTCCCACGTGACGCCCACGTTATTGACGCATGATTCCCACGTGATTCCAAAGTGATTCCCACGTGATTCCGATGGGATTGACACGTGATTCCAACGTGATTCCCAAGTGATTGACACGTGATTCCCACGTGATTCCCACGTGACTCCAACCTGATTCCCACGTAATTGACATTTGATTCCCACGTGATTCCCACGTGATTGACTCGTAATTCCCATATGATTCCCACGTGATTCCAACGTGATTGACACGTGATTCCCACGTGATTCCCACGTGATTGACACGTGATTTCCACGTGATTCCCACTTGATTCTTACATGATTGACACGTGATTGACACGTGATTCCCACGTGAATCCCACGTGATTCCCATGTGATTCCCACGTGATTGACACGTGATTCCCACCTTATTCCCACGTGATTCGCAAGGGATTGAAATGTCATTCCCACGTGATTGACACGTGATTCCCAAGTGATTGACATGTGATTCCCACGTGATTGGCACGTGATTCCCACGTAATTCCCACGTGATTCCCACGTGATTCCCACGTGATTCCCACAGGATTGACACATGATTCCCACGTGATTGACACGTGATTCCCATGTGATTACCACGTGATTGACACGTGATTCCCACCTTATTCCCACGTGATTCCCAAGGGATTGAAATGTCATTCCCACGTGATTGCCACGTGATTCCCACGTGATTGACATGTGATTCCCATGTTATTCCCACGTGATTCCCACATGATTGACACGTGATTCCCACGTTATTCCCACGTGATTCCCACATGATTGACACGTGATTCCCACGTGATTCCCACGTGATTCCTACGTGATTCCCACGTGATTCCCATATGATTCCAACGTGATTGACACGTGATTCCAAAGTGATTCCCACGTGATTCCCACGTGAATAACACGTGATGCCCAGGTGATTCCCAAATGATTGTCACGTGATTCGCACGTGATTCCCACGTGATTTCCTCATGATTCTCACGTGATTGACACGTGATTCCCACGTGATTCCCACGTGATTTCCACGTGATTCCTACGTGATTGACACGTGATTCCCACGTGATTCCTATGGGATTGACATGTGATTCCCACGTTATTCCCACGTGATTGTCACGTGATTCCCACGTGATTCCCACGTGATTCCCATATGATTCCAACGTGATTGACACGTGATTCCCAAATGATCCCCACGTGATGCCCACGTGATTGACACGTCATTCCCACGTGGTTCCAACTTGATTGACACGAGATTCCCATGTGATTACCACGTGATTAAATGTGATTCCCACGTAATTCCCACGTGATTGATACGTGATTCCCAAGTGATTCCCACGTGATTCCCATGTGATTGACACGTGATTCCCACGTGATTCCCACGTGTTTCCACGTGATTGACCCGTGATACCCACGTGATTCCCAAGTCATTTCAACGTGATTGACACGTGAATCTCACGTGAATGACACGAGATTCTCAAGTGATTCCCACGTGATTCCCCCGTGATTAACACGTGATTCCCACGTGATTCCCATGTAATTACCACCTGATTTCCACGAGATTCCCACGTGACTGCAACGTGATTCCCACATGATTGACGCATGATTCCCACGTGATTCCCAGCTGGTTGACACGTGATTCCCACGTGATTGACACGTGATTCCCAAATTTTTCCCACGTGATTCCCACGTGATTGACACGTGATTCCCACGTGATTGACACGTGATTCCCACGTGATTGACATGTAATTCCCACGTGATTCCCACGTGATTCCAACGTGATTGATACGTGATTCCCACGTGATTCCCACGTGAACGATACTTGATTCCTACGTGATTCCCAACTGATTCCCAAGTGATTGACACGTGATTCAAACGTGATTCCCACGTGATTGACACGTGATTCCCACGTATTTCTCACGTGATTCCCACATGATTTCCACGTGATTGACACGTGATTCCCAAGTGTTTCCCACGTGATTCCCACGTGATTGACACGTGATTCCCACGTGATTGACACATGATTCCCACGTGATTGACATGTAATTCCCACGTGATTCCCACGTGATTCCAACGTGATTGATACGTGATTCCCACGTGAATCCCACATGATTGACATGTGATTCCCACGAGATTCCCACGTGATTCCCACGTGATTGACACGCGATTTCCACGTGACTCCCACGTGATTCCCACGTGATTGACGCATGATTACCACTTGATTCCCACGTGATTCCATCGTGATTGACACGTGATTCCCACGAGATTCCCACGTGATTCCCACGTGATTGACGCATGATTACCACTTGATTCCCACGTGATTCCATCGTGATTCCCACGTGATTCCATCGTGATTGACACGTGATTCCCACGGGATTCCCACGTGATTCCCACGTGATTGACACGTGATTCCCACCTTATTCCCACGTGATTCCCAAGGGATTGAAATGTCATTCCCACGTGATTCCCACATGATTCCCACGTGATTCCCACAGGATTGACACGTGATTCCCTCGTGATTGACACGTGATTCCCACATGATTCCCACGTGATTGACACGTGATTCCCACCTTATTCCCACGTGATTCCCAAGGGATTTAAATGTCATTCCCACGTGATTGCCACGTGATTCCCACGTGATTGACATGTGATTCCCACGTGATTGACACATGATTCCCACGTAATTCCCACGTGATTCCCACGTGACTACAACGTGATTCCCACGTAATTGACACGTGATTCCCACGTGATAGACACGTGATTCCCACGTGATTCCCAAGTGATTTACACATGATTCCAACGTGATTCCCAAGTGATTCCCACGTGATTGACACGTGATTCCCACGTGATTGCCGCTTGATTGACTCGTGATTCTCATATGATTCCCACGTGATTCCAACGTGATTGACATGTAATTCCCACGTAATTGACAAGTGATTTCCACGTGATTCCCACTTGATTCTCACATTATTGACACGTGATTTACACGTGATTCACACGAGAATCTCACGTGATTGACGCATGATTCCCACGTGATTCCCACGTGATTCCATCGTGATTGACACGTGACTCCCTCATGACTCCCACGTGATTGACACGTGATACCCACATGATTCCACTTGATTCCCACGTGATTCCCACGTGATTCCCACGTGATTGACGCATGATTCCCACGTGATTCCCACGTGATTGACACGTCATTCCCACGTGATTATCACGTGATTCCCATGTGATTCCCAAGTGATTGACACGTGATTCCCACGTGATTCCCACGTGATTGACACGTGATTCCCACGTTTTTGACACGTGATTCACACGTGATTGACACGTGATTCCCCCGTGATTCAAAAGTGATTCCCACGTGATTCCAACGTGATTGACAAGTGATTCCCAAATGATTCCCGTGTGATACCCATGTGATGCCCACGTGATTGACACGTGATTCCTTCGTGATTCCCTCGTGATTGACACGTTATTCCCATGTGATTCCTACGTGATTACCACGTGATTCCCAAGTTATTCCCACGTGACTCCCATGTGATTCCCACTTGATTGACGCATGATTACCACGTGATTCCCCCGGGATTGACACGTGATTCCCACGTGATTCCAACGTGATTGACGCATGATTCCCACGTGACGCCCACGTTATTGACGCATGATTCCCACGTGATTCCAAAGTGATTCCCACGTGATTCCGATGGGATTGACACGTGATTCCAACGTGATTCCCAAGTGATTGACACGTGATTCCCACGTGATTTCCACGTGACTCCAACCTGATTCCCACGTAATTGACATTTGATTCCTACGTGATTCCCACGTGATTGACTCGTAATTCCCATATGATTCCCACGTGATTCCAACGTGATTGACACGTGATTCCCACGTGATTCCCACGTGATTGACACGTGATTTCCACGTGATTCCCACTTGATTCTTACATGATTGACACGTGATTGACACGTGATTCCCACGTGAATCCCACATGATTCCCATGTGATTCCCACGTGATTGACACGTGATTCCCACCTTATTCCCACGTGATTCGCAAGGGATTGAAATGTCATTCCCACGTGATTGACACGTGATTCCCAAGTGATTGACATGTGATTCCCACGTGATTGGCACGTGATTCCCACGTAATTCCCACGTGATTCCCACGTGATTCCCACGTGATTCCCACAGGATTGACACATGATTCCCACGTGATTGACACGTGATTCCCATGTGATTACCACGTGATTGACACGTGATTCCCACCTTATTCCCACGTGTTTCCCACGGGATTGAAATGTCATTCCCACGTGATTGCCACGTGATTCCCACGTGATTGACATGTGATTCCCACGTGATTGACACGTGATTCCCACGTAATTCCCACATGATTCCCACGTGACTCCAACGTGATTCCCACGTAATTGACACGTGATTCCCACGTGATTGACACGTGATTTACACATGATTCCCACGTGATTCCCAAGTGATTCCCAAGTGATTTACACATGATTCCCACGTGATTCCCAAGTGATTCCCACGTGATTGACATGTGATTCCCACGTGATTGACACGTGATTCCCACGTAATTCCCACGTGATTCCCACATGATTCCCACGTGATTCCCACAGGATTGACACGTGATTCCCACGTGATTCCCAAGTGATTTACACATGATTCCCACGTGATTCCCAAGTGATTCCCACGTGATTGACATGTGATTCCCACGTGATTGACACGTGATTCCCACGTAATTCCCACGTGATTCCCACATGATTCCCACGTGATTCCCACAGGATTGACACGTGATTCCCACGTGATTGACACGTAATTCCCACGTGATTCCCACGTGATTGACACGTGATTCCGACCTTATTCCCACGTGATTCCCAAGGGATTGAAATGTCATTCCCACGTGATTGCCACGTGATTCCCACGTGATTGACATGTGATTCCCACGTGATTGACATGTGATTCCCACGTAATTTCCACGTGTTTCCCACGTGACTCCAACGTGATTCCCACGTAATTGACGCGTGATGCCCACGTGATTGAAACGTGATTCCCACGAGATTGACACGTGATTCCCACGTGATTCCCAAGTGATTTACACATGATTCCAACGTGATTCCTAAGTGATTCCCACGTGATTGACACGTGATTCCCATGTGATTCCCACGTGATTGCCTCGTGATTCTCATATGATTCCCACGTGATTCCAACGTGATTGACACGTGATTCCCACGTAATTGACACGTGATTTCCACGTGATTCCCACTTGATTCTCACATGATTGACACGTGATTTACACGTGATTCCCACGAGAATCCCACTTGATTCCCATGTGATTACCACGTGAGTGACACGTGATTCCCACCTTATTCCCACGTGATTCCCACGGGATTGACATGTCATTCCCAAGTGATTGCCACGTGATTCCCACGTGATTGACATGTGATTCCCACGTGATTCCCCCGTGATTCCCACGTGATTCCCAAATGATTTCCACGTGATGCCCACATGATGCTCACGTGATTGACACGTGATTCCCACATGATTCCCACGTGATTGACACGTGATT
The DNA here is from genome assembly GCF_963930625.1 of Muntiacus reevesi. NCBI lineage: Eukaryota > Metazoa > Chordata > Mammalia > Artiodactyla > Cervidae > Muntiacus > Muntiacus reevesi. The sequence continues at coordinate 81,631,759 of NC_089260.1, read as the reverse complement.
CCCACGTGATTCAAACATAATTCCATCGTGATTGACAAGTGATTCCCACATGATTCAAATGATATTGACACGTGATTCCAACGTGATTCCCACATGATTACCACGTGATTTCCATGTGATTCCCACGTGACTCCCACGTGATTCCCACATGATTGACGCATGATCACCACTTGATTCCCACGTGATTCCATCATGATTGACACGTGACTCCCACATGACTCCCACGTGATTGACACGTGATACCCACATGATTCCCACTTGATTCCCACGTGATTCCCACGTGACTCCCACGTGTTGCCCACGTGGTTGACGCATGATTTCCACGTGATTCCCACATGATTCCCAAGTGATTGACACGTGATTCCCACGTGATTCCCACGTGATTCTCACGTGATTCCCACGTGATTGACACGTGAGTCCCACGTGATTATCACGTGATTCCCATGTGATTCCCAAGTGAGTGACACGTGATTCCCACGTGCTTCCCACGTGATTCCCACGTGATTCCCAAGTGATTGACACATGATTCCAACGTGATTCCCAAGTGATTCCCACATGATTGACACGTGATTCCCACGTGATTGAAACGTGATTCCCAAGTGATTGACAAGTGATTCCCACGTGATTCCCACGTGATTGACACGTCATTCCCACGTGATTCCCATGTGATTCCCACGTGATTAACACGTGATTCCCAGGTGATTCCAACATGATTGACACGTGATTCCCAAATGATTCCCACGTGATGCCCACGTGATTGACACGTCATTCCCACGTGGTTCCAACTTGATTGACACGTGATTCCCACGAGATTCCCACGTGATTCCCACGTGATTGACGCATGATTACCACTTGATTCCCACGTGATTCTTTCGTGATTCCCACGTGATTCCATCGTGATTGACACGGAATTCCCAAATGATTCCCACGTGATGCCCACGTGATTGACACGTCATTCCCACCTGGTTCCAACTTGATTGACACGAGATTCCCATGTGATTTCCACGTGATTAAATGTGATTCCCACGTGATTGATACGTGATTCCCAAGTGATTCCCACGTGATTGACACGTGATTCCCACGTGATTCCCATGTGATTGACACGTGATTCCCACGTGATTCCCACGTGTTTCCACGTGATTGACCCGTGATACCCACGTGATTCCCACGTGATTGACATGTGATTCCCACGTGATTGACACGTGATTCCCACGTGATTCCCATGTGATTGACACGTGATTCCCACGTGATTCCCACGTGTTTCCACGTGATTGACCCGTGATACCCACGTGATTCCCACGTGATTGACATGTGATTCCCACGTGACTACAACGTGATTCCCACGTAATTGACACGTGATTCCCACGTGATTGACACGTGATTCCCACGTAATTCCCAAGTGATTTACACATGATTCCAACGTGATTCCCAAGTGATTCCCACGTGATTGACACGTGATTCCCACGTGATTGCCACGTGATTGACTCGTGATTCTCATATGATTCCCACGTGATTCCCACGTGATTGACACGTAATTCCCACGTAATTGACAAGTGATTTCCACGTGATTCCCACTTGATTCTCACATTATTGACACGTGATTTACACGTGATTCACACGAGAATCCCACGTGATTGACGCATGATTCCCATGTGATTCCCACGTGATTCCATCGTGATTGACACGTGACTCCCTCATGACTCCCACGTGATTGACACGTGATACCCACATGATTCCACTTGATTCCCACGTGATTCCCACGTGATTCCCACGTGATTCCCACGTGATTGACGCATGATTCCCACGTGATTCCCACGTGATTGACACGTCATTCCCACGTGATTATCACGTGATTCCCATGTGATTCCCAAGTGATTGACACGTGATTCCCACGTGATTCCCACGTGATTGACACGTGATTCCCACGTTTTTGACACGTGATTCACACGTGATTGACACGTGATTCCCCCGTGATTCAAAAGTGATTCCCACGTGATTCCAACGTGATTGACAAGTGATTCCCAAATGATTCCCGTGTGATACCCATGTGATGCCCACGTGATTGACACGTGATTCCTTCGTGATTCCCTCGTGATTGACACGTTATTCCCATGTGATTCCTACGTGATTACCACGTGATTCCCAAGTTATTCCCACGTGACTCCCATGTGATTCCCACTTGATTGACGCATGATTACCACGTGATTCCCCCGGGATTGACACGTGATTCCCACGTGATTCCAACGTGATTGACGCATGATTCCCACGTGATGCCCACGTTATTGACGCATGATTCCCACGTGATTCCAAAGTGATTCCCACGTGATTCCGATGGGATTGACACGTGATTCCCTCGTGATTCCCACGTGATTGACACGTTATTACCACGTGATTCCCACGTGATTCCCATATGATTCCAACGTGATTGACACGTGATTCCCAAATGATTCCCACGTGATGCCCACGTGATTGACACGTCATTCCCACGTGGTTCCAACTTGATTTCACGAGATTCCCATGTGATTTCCACGTGATTAAATGTGATTCCCAAGTGATTCCCACGTGATTCCCATGTGATTGACACGTGATTCCCACGTGTTTCCACGTGATTGACCAGTGATACCCACGTGATTCCCAAGGATTTCAACGTGATTGACACGTGAATCTCACGTGAATGACACGAGATTCTCACGTGATTCCCACGTGATTCCCCCGTGATTGACACGTGATTCCCACGTGATTCCCATGTGATTACCACCTGATTTCCACGAGATTCCCACGTGACTGCAATGTGATTCCCACATGATTGATGCATGATTTCCACGTGATTCCCACGTGGTTGACACTTGATTCCCACGTGATTCCCACGTGATTGACACGTGATTCCCACGTATTTCTCATGTGATTCCCACATGATTCCCACGTGATTGACACGTGATTCCCACGTGATTCAAACGTAATTCCATCGTGATTGACACGTGATTCCCACATGATTCACACGATATTGACACGTGATTCCAACGTGATTCCCACATGATAACCACGTGATTTCCATGTGATTCCCTCGTGATTGACACGTGATTTCCACGTGATTGACGCATGATCACCACTTGATTCCCACGTGATTCCATCATGATTGACACGTGACTCCCACATGACTCACACGTGATTGACACGTGATACCCACGTGATTCCCACTTGATTCCCACGTGATTCCCACGTGACTCCCACATGTTTCCCACGTGATTGACGCATGATTTCCACGTGATTCCCACGTGATTCCCTAGTGATTGACACGTGATTCCCACGTGATTCCCACGTGATTCCCATGTGATTCCCCAGTGATTGACACGTGATTCCCACGTGCTTCCCACGTGATTCCCACGTGATTCATAAGTGATTGACACATGATTCCAACGTGATTCCCAAGTGATTCCCACATGATTGACATGTGATTCCCACGTGATTGAAACGTGATTCCCACGTGATTGACACGTGATTCCCACGTGATTCCCACGTGATTGACACGTCATTCCCACGTGATTCCCAAGTGATTCCCACGTGATTAACACGTGATTCCCAGGTGATTCCCAAATGATTGTCACGTGATTCCCACGTGATTCACACGTAATTCCATCATGATTGACAAGTGATTCCCACATGACTCCCACGTGATTGACACGTGATTTCCACATGATTGACACGATATTCCCACATGATTCCCACGTGATTCCCACGTGATTGACACGTGATTCCCACGTTATTCCCACGTGATTCCCACATGATTGACACGTGATTCCCACGTGATTCCCACGTGATTCCTACGTGATTCCCACGTGATTCCCATATGATTCCAACGTGATTGACACGTGATTCCCAAATGATTCCCACGTGATTCCCACGTGAATAACACGTGATGCCCAGGTGATTCCCAAATGATTGTCACGTGATTCGCACGTGATTCCCACGTGATTTCCTCATGATTCTCACGTGATTGACATGTGATTCCCATGTGATTCCCACGTGATTTCCACGTGATTCCTACGTGATTGACACGTGATTCCCACGTGATTCCTATGGGATTGACATGTGATTCCCACGTTATTCCCACGTGATTGACACGTGATTCCCACGTGATTCCCACGTGATTCCCATATGATTCCAACGTGATTGACACGTGATTCCCAAATGATCCCCACGTGATGCCCACGTGATTGACACGTCATTCCCACGTGGTTCCAACTTGATTGACACGAGATTCCCATGTGATTTCCACGTGATTAAATGTGATTCCCACGTAATTCCCACGTGATTGATACGTGATTCCCAAGTGATTCCCACGTGATTCCCATGTGATTGACACGTGATTCCCACGTGATTCCCACGTGTTTCCACGTGATTGACCCGTGATACCCACGTGATTCCCAAGTCATTTCAACGTGATTGACACGTGAATCTCACGTGAATGACACGAGATTCTCAAGTGATTCCCACGTGATTCCCCCGTGATTAACACGTGATTCCCACGTGATTCCCATGTGATTACCACCTGATTTCCACGAGATTCCCACGTGACTGCAACGTGATTCCCACATGATTGACGCATGATTCCCACGTGATTCCCAGCTGGTTGACACGTGATTCCCACGTGATTGACACGTGATTCCCACGTATTTCTCACGTGATTCCCACATGATTTCCACGTGATTGACACGTGATTCCCAAGTTTTTCCCACGTGATTTCCACGTGATTGACACGTGATTCCCACGTGATTGACACGTGATTCCCACGTGATTGACATGTAATTCCCACGTGATTCCCACGTGATTCCAACGTGATTGATACGTGATTCCCACGTGATTCCCACGTGATTCCATCGTGATTGACACGTGACTCCCTCATGACTCCCACGTGATTGACACGTGATACCCACATGATTCCACTTGATTCCCACGTGATTCCCACGTGATTCCCACGTGATTCCCACGTGATTGACGCATGATTCCCACGTGATTCCCACGTGATTGACACGTCATTCCCACGTGATTATCACGTGATTCCCATGTGATTCCCAAGTGATTGACACGTGATTCCCACGTGATTCCCACGTGATTGAAACGTGATTCCCACGTGATTGACACGTGATTCACACGTGATTGACACGTGATTCCCCCGTGATTCAAAAGTGATTCCCACGTGATTCCAACGTGATTGACAAGTGATTCCCAAATGATTCCCTTGTGATACCCATGTGATGCCCACGTGATTGACACGTGATTCCTTCGTGATTCCCTCGTGATTGACACGTTATTCCCATGTGATTCCTACGTGATTACCACGTGATTCCCAAGTTATTCCCACGTGACTCCCATGTGATTCCCACTTGATTGACGCATGATTACCACGTGATTCCCCCGGGATTGACACGTGATTCCCACGTGATTCCAACGTGATTGACGCATGATTCCCACGTGACGCCCACGTTATTGACGCATGATTCCCACGTGATTCCAAAGTGATTCCCACGTGATTCCGATGGGATTGACACGTTATTCCAACGTGATTCCCAAGTGATTGACACGTGATTCCCACGTGATTCCCACGTGACTCCAACCTGATTCCCACGTAATTGACATTTGATTCCCACGTGATTCCCACGTGATTGACTCGTAATTCCCATATGATTCCCACGTGATTCCAACGTGATTGACACGTGATTCCCACGTGATTCCCACGTGATTGACACGTGATTTCCACGTGATTCCCACTTGATTCTTACATGATTGACACGTGATTGACACGTGATTCCCACGTGAATCCCACGTGATTCCCATGTGATTCCCACGTGATTGACACGTGATTCCCACCTTATTCCCACGTGATTCGCAAGGGATTGAAATGTCATTCCCACGTGATTGACACGTGATTCCCAAGTGATTGACATGTGATTCCCACGTGATTGGCACGTGATTCCCACGTAATTCCCACGTGATTCCCACGTGATTCCCACGTGATTCCCACAGGATTGACACATGATTCCCACGTGATTGACACGTGATTCCCATGTGATTACCACGTGATTGACACGTGATTCCCACCTTATTCCCACGTGATTCCCAAGGGATTGAAATGTCATTCCCACGTGATTGCCACGTGATTCCCACGTGATTGACATGTGATTCCCATGTTATTCCCACGTGATTCCCACATGATTGACACGTGATTCCCACGTTATTCCCACGTGATTCCCACATGATTGACACGTGATTCCCACGTGATTCCCACGTGATTCCTACGTGATTCCCACGTGATTCCCATATGATTCCAACGTGATTGACACGTGATTCCAAAGTGATTCCCACGTGATTCCCACGTGAATAACACGTGATGCCCAGGTGATTCCCAAATGATTGTCACGTGATTCGCACGTGATTCCCACGTGATTTCCTCATGATTCTCACGTGATTGACACGTGATTCCCACGTGATTCCCACGTGATTTCCACGTGATTCCTACGTGATTGACACGTGATTCCCACGTGATTCCTATGGGATTGACATGTGATTCCCACGTTATTCCCACGTGATTGTCACGTGATTCCCACGTGATTCCCACGTGATTCCCATATGATTCCAACGTGATTGACACGTGATTCCCAAATGATCCCCACGTGATGCCCACGTGATTGACACGTCATTCCCACGTGGTTCCAACTTGATTGACTCGAGATTCCCATGTGATTACCACGTGATTAAATGTGATTCCCACGTAATTCCCACGTGATTGATACGTGATTCCCAAGTGATTCCCACGTGATTCCCATGTGATTGACACGTGATTCCCACGTGATTCCCACGTGTTTCCACGTGATTGACCCGTGATACCCACGTGATTCCCAAGTCATTTCAACGTGATTGACACGTGAATCTCACGTGAATGACACGAGATTCTCAAGTGATTCCCACGTGATTCCCCCGTGATTAACACGTGATTCCCACGTGATTCCCATGTAATTACCACCTGATTTCCACGAGATTCCCACGTGACTGCAACGTGATTCCCACATGATTGACGCATGATTCCCACGTGATTCCCAGCTGGTTGACACGTGATTCCCACGTGATTGACACGTGATTCCCAAATTTTTCCCACGTGATTCCCACGTGATTGACACGTGATTCCCACGTGATTGACACGTGATTCCCACGTGATTGACATGTAATTCCCACGTGATTCCCACGTGATTCCAACGTGATTGATACGTGATTCCCACGTGATTCCCACGTGAACGATACTTGATTCCTACGTGATTCCCAACTGATTCCCAAGTGATTGACACGTGATTCAAACGTGATTCCCACGTGATTGACACGTGATTCCCACGTATTTCTCACGTGATTCCCACATGATTTCCACGTGATTGACACGTGATTCCCAAGTGTTTCCCACGTGATTCCCACGTGATTGACACGTGATTCCCACGTGATTGACACATGATTCCCACGTGATTGACATGTAATTCCCACGTGATTCCCACGTGATTCCAACGTGATTGATACGTGATTCCCACGTGAATCCCACATGATTGACATGTGATTCCCACGAGATTCCCACGTGATTCCCACGTGATTGACACGCGATTTCCACGTGACTCCCACGTGATTCCCACGTGATTGACGCATGATTACCACTTGATTCCCACGTGATTCCATCGTGATTGACACGTGATTCCCACGAGATTCCCACGTGATTCCCACGTGATTGACGCATGATTACCACTTGATTCCCACGTGATTCCATCGTGATTCCCACGTGATTCCATCGTGATTGACACGTGATTCCCACGGGATTCCCACGTGATTCCCACGTGATTGACACGTGATTCCCACCTTATTCCCACGTGATTCCCAAGGGATTGAAATGTCATTCCCACGTGATTCCCACATGATTCCCACGTGATTCCCACAGGATTGACACGTGATTCCCTCGTGATTGACACGTGATTCCCACATGATTCCCACGTGATTGACACGTGATTCCCACCTTATTCCCACGTGATTCCCAAGGGATTGAAATGTCATTCCCACGTGATTGCCACGTGATTCCCACGTGATTGACATGTGATTCCCACGTGATTGACACATGATTCCCACGTAATTCCCACGTGATTCCCACGTGACTACAACGTGATTCCCACGTAATTGACACGTGATTCCCACGTGATAGACACGTGATTCCCACGTGATTCCCAAGTGATTTACACATGATTCCAACGTGATTCCCAAGTGATTCCCACGTGATTGACACGTGATTCCCACGTGATTGCCGCTTGATTGACTCGTGATTCTCATATGATTCCCACGTGATTCCAACGTGATTGACATGTAATTCCCACGTAATTGACAAGTGATTTCCACGTGATTCCCACTTGATTCTCACATTATTGACACGTGATTTACACGTGATTCACACGAGAATCCCACGTGATTGACGCATGATTCCCACGTGATTCCCACGTGATTCCACCGTGATTGACACGTGACTCCCTCATGACTCCCACGTGATTGACACGTGATACCCACATGATTCCACTTGATTCCCACGTGATTCCCACGTGATTCCCACGTGATTGACGCATGATTCCCACGTGATTCCCACGTGATTGACACGTCATTCCCACGTGATTATCACGTGATTCCCATGTGATTCCCAAGTGATTGACACGTGATTCCCACGTGATTCCCACGTGATTGACACGTGATTCCCACGTGATTGACACGTGATTCACACGTGATTGACACGTGATTCCCCCGTGATTCAAAAGTGATTCCCACGTGATTCCAACGTGATTGACAAGTGATTCCCAAATGATTCCCGTGTGATACCCATGTGATGCCCACGTGATTGACACGTGATTCCTTCGTGATTCCCTCGTGATTGACACGTTATTCCCATGTGATTCCTACGTGATTACCACGTGATTCCCAAGTTATTCCCACGTGACTCCCATGTGATTCCCACTTGATTGACGCATGATTACCACGTGATTCCCCCAGGATTGACACGTGATTCCCACGTGATTCCAACGTGATTGACGCATGATTCCCACGTGACGCCCACGTTATTGACGCATGATTCCCACGTGATTCCAAAGTGATTCCCACGTGATTCCGATGGGATTGACACGTGATTCCAACGTGATTCCCAAGTGATTGACACGTGATTCCCACGTGATTTCCACGTGACTCCAACCTGATTCCCACGTAATTGACATTTGATTCCCACGTGATTCCCACGTGATTGACTCGTAATTCCCATATGATTCCCACGTGATTCCAACGTGATTGACACGTGATTCCCACGTGATTCCCACGTGATTGACACGTGATTTCCACGTGATTCCCACTTGATTCTTACATGATTGACACGTGATTGACACGTGATTCCCACGTGAATCCCACGTGATTCCCATGTGATTCCCACGTGATTGACACGTGATTCCCACCTTATTCCCACGTGATTCGCAAGGGATTGAAATGTCATTCCCACGTGATTGACACGTGATTCCCAAGTGATTGACATGTGATTCCCACGTGATTGGCACGTGATTCCCACGTAATTCCCACGTGATTCCCACGTGATTCCCACGTGATTCCCACAGGATTGACACATGATTCCCACGTGATTGACACGTGATTCCCATGTGATTACCACGTGATTGACACGTGATTCCCACCTTATTCCCACGTGTTTCCCACGGGATTGAAATGTCATTCCCACGTGATTGCCACGTGATTCCCACGTGATTGACATGTGATTCCCACGTGATTGACACGTGATTCCCACGTAATTCCCACATGATTCCCACGTGACTCCAACGTGATTCCCACGTAATTGACACGTGATTCCCACGTGATTGACACGTGATTTACACATGATTCCCACGTGATTCCCAAGTGATTCCCAAGTGATTTACACATGATTCCCACGTGATTCCCAAGTGATTCCCACGTGATTGACATGTGATTCCCACGTGATTGACACGTGATTCCCACGTAATACCCACGTGATTCCCACATGATTCCCACGTGATTCCCACAGGATTGACACGTGATTCCCACGTGATTCCCAAGTGATTTACACATGATTCCCACGTGATTCCCAAGTGATTCCCACGTGATTGACATGTGATTCCCACGTGATTGACACGTGATTCCCACGTAATTCCCACGTGATTCCCACATGATTCCCACGTGATTCCCACAGGATTGACACGTGATTCCCACGTGATTGACACGTAATTCCCACGTGATTCCCACGTGATTGACACGTGATTCCGACCTTATTCCCACGTGATTCCCAAGGGATTGAAATGTCATTCCCACGTGATTGCCACGTGATTCCCACGTGATTGACATGTGATTCCCACGTGATTGACATGTGATTCCCACGTAATTTCCACGTGTTTCCCACGTGACTCCAACGTGATTCCCACGTAATTGACGCGTGATGCCCACGTGATTGAAACGTGATTCCCACGAGATTGACACGTGATTCCCACGTGATTCCCAAGTGATTTACACATGATTCCAACGTGATTCCTAAGTGATTCCCACGTGATTGACACGTGATTCTCATATGATTCCCACGTGATTCCAACGTGATTGACACGTGATTCCCACGTAATTGACACGTGATTTCCACGTGATTCCCACTTGATTCTCACATGATTGACACGTGATTTACACGTGATTCCCACGAGAATCCCACTTGATTCCCATGTGATTACCACGTGAGTGACACGTGATTCCCACCTTATTCCCACGTGATTCCCACGGGATTGACATGTCATTCCCAAGTGATTGCCACGTGATTCCCACGTGATTGACATGTGATTCCCACGTGATTCCCCCGTGATTCCCACGTGATTCCCAAATGATTTCCACGTGATGCCCACATGATGCTCACGTGATTGACACGTGATTCCCACATGATTCCCACGTGATTGACACGTGATTCCCACGTGATTCAAACATAATTCCATCGTGATTGACAAGTGATTCCCACATGATTCAAATGATATTGACACGTGATTCCAACGTGATTCCCACATGATTACCACGTGATTTCCATGTGATTCCCACGTGACTCCCACGTGATTCCCACATGATTGACGCATGATCACCACTTGATTCCCACGTGATTCCATCATGATTGACACGTGACTCCCACATGACTCCCACGTGATTGACACGTGATACCCACATGATTCCCACTTGATTCCCACGTGATTCCCACGTGACTCCCACGTGTTGCCCACGTGGTTGACGCATGATTTCCACGTGATTCCCACATGATTCCCAAGTGATTGACACGTGATTCCCACGTGATTCCCACGTGATTCTCACGTGATTCCCACGTGATTGACACGTGAGTCCCACGTGATTATCACGTGATTCCCATGTGATTCCCAAGTGAGTGACACGTGATTCCCACGTGCTTCCCACGTGATTCCCACGTGATTCCCAAGTGATTGACACATGATTCCAACGTGATTCCCAAGTGATTCCCACATGATTGACACGTGATTCCCACGTGATTGAAACGTGATTCCCAAGTGATTGACAAGTGATTCCCACGTGATTCCCACGTGATTGACACGTCATTCCCACGTGATTCCAATGTGATTCCCACGTGATTAACACGTGATTCCCAGGTGATTCCAACGTGATTGACACGTGATTCCCAAATGATTCCCACGTGATGCCCACGTGATTGACACGTCATTCCCACGTGGTTCCAACTTGATTGACACGTGATTCCCACGAGATTCCCACGTGATTCCCACGTGATTGACGCATGATTACCACTTGATTCCCACGTGATTCTTTCGTGATTCCCACGTGATTCCATCGTGATTGACACGTAATTCCCAAATGATTCCCACGTGATGCCCACGTGATTGACACGTCATTCCCACCTGGTTCCAACTTGATTGACACGAGATTCCCATGTGATTTCCACGTGATTAAATGTGATTCCCACGTGATTGATACGTGATTCCCAAGTGATTCCCACGTGATTGACACGTGATTCCCACGTGATTCCCATGTGATTGACACGTGATTCACACGTGATTCCCACGTGTTTCCACGTGATTGACCCGTGATACCCACGTGATTCCCACGTGATTGACATGTGATTCCCACGTGATTGACACGTGATTCCCACGTAATTCCCACGTGATTCCCACGTGACTACAACGTGATTCCCACGTAATTGACACGTGATTCCCACGTGATTGACACGTGATTCCCACGTGATTCCCAAGTGATTTACACATGATTCCAACGTGATTCCCAAGTGATTCCCACGTGATTGACACGTGATTCCCACGTGATTGCCACGTGATTGACTCGTGATTCTCATATGATTCCCACGTGATTCCAACGTGATTGACACGTAATTCCCACGTAATTGACAAGTGATTTCCACGTGATTCCCACTTGATTCTCACATTATTGACACGTGATTTACACGTGATTCACACGAGAATCCCACGTGATTGACGCATGATTCCCACGTGATTCCCACGTGATTCCATCGTGATTGACACGTGACTCCCTCATGACTCCCACGTGATTGACACGTGATACCCACATGATTCCACTTGATTCCCACGTGATTCCCACGTGATTCCCACGTGATTCCCACGTGATTGACGCATGATTCACACGTGATTCCCACGTGATTGACACGTCATTCCCACGTGATTATCACGTGATTCCCATGTGATTCCCAAGTGATTGACACGTGATTCCCACGTGATTCCCACGTGATTGACACGTGATTCCCACGTGATTGACACGTGATTCACACGTGATTGACACGTGATTCCCCCGTGATTCAAAAGTGATTCCCACGTGATTCCAACGTGATTGACAAGTGATTCCCAAATGATTCCCGTGTGATACCCATGTGATGCCCACGTGATTGACACGTGATTCCTTCGTGATTCCCTCGTGATTGACACGTTATTCCCATGTGATTCCTACGTGATTACCACGTGATTCCCAAGTTATTCCCACGTGACTCCCATGTGATTCCCACTTGATTGACGCATGATTACCACGTGATTCCCCCGGGATTGACACGTGATTCCCACGTGATTCCAACGTGATTGACGCATGATTCCCACGTGATGCCCACGTTATTGACGCATGATTCCCACGTGATTCCAAAGTGATTCCCACGTGATTCCGATGGGATTGACACGTGATTCCCTCGTGATTCCCACGTGATTGACACGTTATTACCACGTGATTCCCACGTGATTCCCATATGATTCCAACGTGATTGACACGTGACTCCCAAATGATTCCCACGTGATGCCCACGTGATTGACACGTCATTCCCACGTGGTTCCAACTTGATTTCACGAGATTCCCATGTGATTTCCACGTGATTAAATGTGATTCCCAAGTGATTCCCACGTGATTCCCATGTGATTGACACGTGATTCCCACGTGTTTCCACGTGATTGACCAGTGATACCCACGTGATTCCCAAGGATTTCAACGTGATTGACACGTGAATCTCACGTGAATGACACGAGATTCTCACGTGATTCCCACGTGATTCCCCCGTGATTGACACGTGATTCCCACGTGATTCCCATGTGATTACCACCTGATTTCCACGAGATTCCCACGTGACTGCAATGTGATTCCCACATGATTGACGCATGATTTCCACGTGATTCCCACGTGGTTGACACTTGATTCCCACGTGATTCCCACGTGATTGACACGTGATTCCCACGTATTTCTCATGTGATTCCCACATGATTCCCACGTGATTGACACGTGATTCCCACGTGATTCAAACGTAATTCCATCGTGATTGACACGTGATTCCCACATGATTCACACGATATTGACACGTGATTCCAACGTGATTCTCACATGATAACCACGTGATTTCCATGTGATTCCCTCGTGATTGACACGTGATTCCCACGTGATTGACGCATGATCACCACTTGATTCCCACGTGATTCCATCATGATTGACACGTGACTCCCACATGACTCACACGTGATTGACACGTGATACCCACGTGATTCCCACTTGATTCCCATGTGATTCCCACGTGACTCCCACATGTTTCCCACGTGATTGACGCATGATTTCCACGTGATTCCCACGTGATTCCCTAGTGATTGACACGTGATTCCCACGTGATTCCCACGTGATTCCCATGTGATTCCCCAGTGATTGACACGTGATTCCCACGTGCTTCCCACGTGATTCCCACGTGATTCATAAGTGATTGACACATGATTCCAAAGTGATTCCCAAGTGATTCCCACATGATTGACATGTGATTCCCACGTGATTGAAACGTGATTCCCACGTGATTGACACGTGATTCCCACGTGATTCCCATGTGATTGACACGTCATTCCCACGTGATTCCCAAGTGATTCCCACGTGATTAACACGTGATTCCCAGGTGATTCCCAAATGATTGTCACGTGATTCCCACGTGATTCACACGTAATTCCATCATGATTGACACGTGATTCCCACATGACTCCCACGTGATTGACACGTGATTTCCACATGATTGACACGATATTCCCACATGATTCCCACGTGATTCCCACGTGATTGACACGTGATTCCCACGTTATTCCCACGTGATTCCCACATGATTGACACGTGATTCCCACGTGATTCCCACGTGATTCCTCCGTGATTCCCACGTGATTCCCATGTGATTCCAACGTGATTGACACGTGATTCCCAAATGATTCCCACATGATTCCCACGTGAATAACACGTGATGCCCAGGTGATTCCCAAATGATTGTCACGTGATTCGCACGTGATTCCCACGTGATTTCCTCATGATTCTCACGTGATTGACATGTGATTCCCATGTGATTCCCACGTGATTTCCACGTGATTCCTACGTGATTGACACGTGATTCCCACGTGATTCCTATGGGATTGACATGTGATTCCCACGTTATTCCCACGTGATTGACACGTGAATCCCACGTGATTCCCACGTGATTCCCATATGATTCCAACGTGATTGACACGTGATTCCCAAATGATCCCCACGTGATGCCCACGTGATTGACACGTCATTCCCACGTGGTTCCAACTTGATTGACACGAGATTCCCATGTGATTTCCACGTGATTAAATGTGATTCCCACGTAATTCCCACGTGATTGATACGTGATTCCCAAGTGATTCCCACGTGATTCCCATGTGATTGACACGTGATTCCCACGTGATTCCCACGTGTCTCCACGTGATTGACCCGTGATACCCACGTGATTCCCAAGTCATTTCAACGTGATTGACACGTGAATCTCACGTGAATGACACGAGATTCTCAAGTGATTCCCACGTGATTCCCCCGTGATTAACACGTGATTCCCACGTGATTCCCATGTGATTACCACCTGATTTCCACGAGATTCCCACGTGACTGCAACGTGATTCCCACATGATTGACGCATGATTCCCACGTGATTCCCAGCTGGTTGACACGTGATTCCCACGTGATTGACACGTGATTCCCACGTATTTCTCACGTGATTCCCACATGATTTCCACGTGATTGACACGTGATTCCCAAGTTTTTCCCACGTGATTTCCACGTGATTGACACGTGATTCCCACGTGATTGACACGTGATTCCCACGTGATTGACATGTATTTCCCACGTGATTCCCACGTGATTCCAACGTGATTGATACGTGATTCCCACGTGATTCCCACGTGATTCCATCGTGATTGACACGTGACTCCCTCATGACTCCCACGTGATTGACACGTGATACCCACATGATTCCACTTGATTCCCACGTGATTCCCACGTGATTCCCACGTGATTCCCACGTGATTGACGCATGATTCCCACGTGATTCCCACGTGATTGACACGTCATTCCCACGTGATTATCACGTGATTCCCATGTGATTCCCAAGTGATTGACACGTGATTCCCACGTGATTCCCACGTGATTGAAACGTGATTCCCACGTGATTGACACGTGATTCACACGTGATTGACACGTGATTCCCCCGTGATTCAAAAGTGATTCCCACGTGATTCCAACGTGATTGACAAGTGATTCCCAAATGATTCCCGTGTGATACCCATGTGATGCCCACGTGATTGACACGTGATTCCTTCGTGATTCCCTCGTGATTGACACATTATTCCCATGTGATTCCTACGTGATTACCACGTGATTCCCAAGTTATTCCCACGTGACTCCCATGTGATTCCCACTTGATTGACGCATGATTACCACGTGATTCCCCCGGGATTGACACGTGATTCCCACATGATTCCAACGTGATTGACGCATGATTCCCACGTGACGCCCACGTTATTGACGCATGATTCCCACGTGATTCCAAAGTGATTCCCACGTGATTCCGATGGGATTGACACGTTATTCCAACGTGATTCCCAAGTGATTGACACGTGATTCCCACGTGATTCCCACTTGACTCCAACCTGATTCCCACGTAATTGACATTTGATTCCCACGTGATTCCCACGTGATTGACTCGTAATTCCCATATGATTCCCACGTGATTCCAACGTGATTGACACGTGATTCCCACGTGATTCCCACGTGATTGACACGTGATTTCCACGTGATTCCCACTTGATTCTTACATGATTGACACGTGATTGACACGTGATTCCCACGTGAATCCCACGTGATTCCCATGTGATTCCCACGTGATTGACACGTGATTCCCACCTTATTCCCACGTGATTCGCAAGGGATTGAAATGTCATTCCCACGTGATTGACACGTGATTCCCAAGTGATTGACATGTGATTCCCACGTGATTGGCACGTGATTCCCACGTAATTCCCACGTGATTCCCACGTGATTCCCACGTGATTCCCACAGGATTGACACATGATTCCCACGTGATTGACACGTGATTCCCATGTGATTACCACGTGATTGACACGTGATTCCCACCTTATTCCCACGTGATTCCCAAGGGATTGAAATGTCATTCCCACGTGATTGCCACGTGATTCCCACGTGATTGACATGTGATTCCCATGTTATTCCCACGTGATTCCCACATGATTGACACGTGATTCCCACGTTATTCCCACGTGATTCCCACATGATTGACACGTGATTCCCACGTGATTCCTACGTGATTCCCACGTGATTCCCATATGATTCCAACGTGATTGACACGTGATTCCAAAGTGATTCCCACGTGATTCCCACGTGAATAACACGTGATGCCCAGGTGATTCCCAAATGATTGTCACGTGATTCGCACGTGATTCCCACGTGATTTCCTCATGATTCTCACGTGATTGACACGTGATTCCCACGTGATTCCCACGTGATTTCCACGTGATTCCTACGTGATTGACACGTGATTCCCACGTGATTCCTATGGGATTGACATGTGATTCCCACGTTATTCCCACGTGATTGTCACGTGATTCCCACGTGATTCCCACGTGATTCCCATATGATTCCAACGTGATTGACACGTGATTCCCAAATGATCCCCACGTGATGCCCACGTGATTGACACGTCATTCCCACGTGGTTCCAACTTGATTGACACGAGATTCCCATGTTATTTCCACGTGATTAAATGTGATTCCCACGTAATTCCCACGTGATTGATACGTGATTCCCAAGTGATTCCCACGTGATTCCCATGTGATTGACACGTGATTCCCACGTGATTCCCACGTGTTTCCACGTGATTGACCCGTGATACCCACGTGATTCCCAAGTCATTTCAACGTGATTGACACGTGAATCTCACGTGAATGACACGAGATTCTCAAGTGATTCCCACGTGATTCCCCCGTGATTAACACGTGATTCCCACGTGATTCCCATGTGATTACCACCTGATTTCCACGAGATTCCCACGTGACTGCAACGTGATTCCCACATGATTGACGCATGATTCCCACGTGATTCCCAGCTGGTTGACACGTGATTCCCACGTGATTGACACGTGATTCCCAAATTTTTCCCACGTGATTCCCACGTGATTGACACGTGATTCCCACGTGATTGACATGTAATTCCCACGTGATTCCCACGTGATTCCAACGTGATTGATACGTGATTCCCACGTGATTCCCACGTGAACGATACTTGATTCCTACGTGATTCCCAACTGATTCCCAAGTGATTGACACGTGATTCAAACGTGATTCCCACGTGATTGACACGTGATTCCCACGTATTTCTCACGTGATTCCCACATGATTTCCACGTGATTGACACGTGATTCCCACGTGATTCCCACGTGATTCCCACGTGATTGACACGTGATTCCCACGTGATTGACACATGATTCCCACGTGATTGACATGTAATTCCCACGTGATTCCCACGTGATTCCAACGTGATTGATACGTGATTCCCACGTGAATCCCACATGATTGACATGTGATTCCCACGAGATTCCCACGTGATTCCCACGTGATTGACACGCGATTTCCACGTGACTCCCACGTGATTCCCACGTGATTGACGCATGATTACCACTTGATTCCCACGTGATTCCATCGTGATTGACACGTGATTCCCACGAGATTCCCACGTGATTCCCACGTGATTGACGCATGATTACCACTTGATTCCCACGTGATTCCATCGTGATTCCCACGTGATTCCATCGTGATTGACACGTGATTCCCACGGGATTCCCACGTGATTCCCACGTGATTGACACGTGATTCCCACCTTATTCCCACGTGATTCCCAAGGGATTGAAATGTCATTCCCACGTGATTCCCACATGATTCCCACGTGATTCCCACAGGATTGACACGTGATTCCCTCGTGATTGACACGTGATTCCCACATGATTCCCACGTGATTGACACGTGATTCCCACCTTATTCCCACGTGATTCCCAAGGGATTGAAATGTCATTCCCACGTGATTGCCACGTGATTCCCACGTGATTGACATGTGATTCCCACGTGATTGACACGTGATTCCCAGGTAATTCCCACGTGATTCCCACGTGACTACAACGTGATTCCCACGTAATTGACACGTGATTCCCACGTGATAGACACGTGATTCCCACGTGATTCCCAAGTGATTTACACATGATTCCAACGTGATTCCCAAGTGATTCCCACGTGATTGACACGTGATTCCCACGTGATTGCCACGTGATTGACTCGTGATTCTCATATGATTCCCACGTGATTCCAACGTGATTGACATGTAATTCCCACGTAATTGACAAGTGATTTCCACGTGATTCCCACTTGATTCTCACATTATTGACACGTGATTTACACGTGATTCACACGAGAATCTCACGTGATTGACGCATGATTCCCACGTGATTCCCACGTGATTCCATCGTGATTGACACGTGACTCCCTCATGACTCCCACGTGATTGACACGTGATACCCACATGATTCCACTTGATTCCCACGTGATTCCCACGTGATTCCCACGTGATTCCCACGTGATTGACACGTCATTCCCACGTGATTATCACGTGATTCCCATGTGATTCCCAAGTGATTGACACGTGATTCCCACGTGATTCCCACGTGATTGACACGTGATTCCCACGTGATTGACACGTGATTCACACGTGATTGACACGTGATTCCCCCGTGATTCAAAAGTGATTCCCACGTGATTCCAACGTGATTGACAAGTGATTCCCAAATGATTCCCGTGTGATACCCATGTGATGCCCACGTGATTGACACGTGATTCCTTCGTGATTCCCTCGTGATTGACACGTTATTCCCATGTGATTCCTACGTGATTACCACGTGATTCCCAAGTTATTCCCACGTGACTCCCATGTGATTCCCACTTGATTGACGCATGATTACCACGTGATTCCCCCGGGATTGACACGTGATTCCCACGTGATTCCAACGTGATTGACGCATGATTCCCACGTGACGCCCACGTTATTGACGCATGATTCCCACGTGATTCCAAAGTGATTCCCACGTGATTCCGATGGGATTGACACGTGATTCCAACGTGATTCCCAAGTGATTGACACGTGATTCCCACGTGATTCCCACGTGACTCCAACCTGATTCCCACGTAATTGACATTTGATTCCCACGTGATTCCCACGTGATTGACTCGTAATTCCCATATGATTCCCACGTGATTCCAACGTGATTGACACGTGATTCCCACGTGATTCCCACGTGATTGACACGTGATTTCCACGTGATTCCCACTTGATTCTTACATGATTGACACGTGATTGACACGTGATTCCCACGTGAATCCCACGTGATTCCCATGTGATTCCCACGTGATTGACACGTGATTCCCACCTTATTCCCACGTGATTCGCAAGGGATTGAAATGTCATTCCCACGTGATTGACACGTGATTCCCAAGTGATTGACATGTGATTCCCACGTGATTGGCACGTGATTCCCACGTAATTCCCACGTGATTCCCACGTGATTCCCACGTGATTCCCACAGGATTGACACATGATTCCCACGTGATTGACACGTGATTCCCATGTGATTACCACGTGATTGACACGTGATTCCCACCTTATTCCCACGTGTTTCCCACGGGATTGAAATGTCATTCCCACGTGATTGCCACGTGATTCCCACGTGATTGACATGTGATTCCCACGTGATTGACACGTGATTCCCACGTAATTCCCACATGATTCCCACGTGACTCCAACGTGATTCCCACGTAATTGACACGTGATTCCCACGTGATTGACACGTGATTTACACATGATTCCCACGTGATTCCCAAGTGATTCCCAAGTGATTTACACATGATTCCCACGTGATTCCCAAGTGATTCCCACGTGATTGACATGTGATTCCCACGTGATTGACACGTGATTCCCACGTAATTCCCACGTGATTCCCACATGATTCCCACGTGATTCCCACAGGATTGACACGTGATTCCCACGTGATTCCCAAGTGATTTACACATGATTCCCACGTGATTCCCAAGTGATTCCCACGTGATTGACATGTGATTCCCACGTGATTGACACGTGATTCCCACGTAATTCCCACGTGATTCCCACATGATTCCCACGTGATTCCCACAGGATTGACACGTGATTCCCACGTGATTGACACGTAATTCCCACGTGATTCCCACGTGATTGACACGTGATTCCGACCTTATTCCCACGTGATTCCCAAGGGATTGAAATGTCATTCCCACGTGATTGCCACGTGATTCCCACGTGATTGACATGTGATTCCCACGTGATTGACATGTGATTCCCACGTAATTTCCACGTGTTTCCCACGTGACTCCAACGTGATTCCCACGTAATTGACGCGTGATGCCCACGTGATTGAAACGTGATTCCCACGAGATTGACACGTGATTCCCACGTGATTCCCAAGTGATTTACACATGATTCCAACGTGATTCCTAAGTGATTCCCACGTGATTGACACGTGATTCCCATGTGATTCCCACGTGATTGCCTCGTGATTCTCATATGATTCCCACGTGATTCCAACGTGATTGACACGTGATTCCCACGTAATTGACACGTGATTTCCACTTGATTCTCACATGATTGACACGTGATTTACACGTGATTCCCACGAGAATCCCACTTGATTCCCATGTGATTACCACGTGAGTGACACGTGATTCCCACCTTATTCCCACGTGATTCCCACGGGATTGACATGTCATTCCCAAGTGATTGCCACGTGATTCCCACGTGATTGACATGTGATTCCCACGTGATTCCCCGTGATTCCCACGTGATTCCCAAATGATTTCCACGTGATGCCCACATGATGCTCACGTGATTGACACGTGATTCCCACATGATTCCCACGTGATTGACACGTGATTCCCACGTGATTCAAACATAATTCCATCGTGATTGACAAGTGATTCCCACATGATTCAAATGATATTGACACGTGATTCCAACGTGATTCCCACATGATTACCACGTGATTTCCATGTGATTCCCACGTGACTCCCACGTGATTCCCACATGATTGACGCATGATCACCACTTGATTCCCACGTGATTCCATCATGATTGACACGTGACTCCCACATGACTCCCACGTGATTGACACGTGATACCCACATGATTCCCACTTGATTCCCACGTGATTCCCACGTGACTCCCACGTGTTGCCCACGTGGTTGACGCATGATTTCCACGTGATTCCCACATGATTCCCAAGTGATTGACACGTGATTCCCACGTGATTCCCACGTGATTCTCACGTGATTCCCACGTGATTGACACGTGAGTCCCACGTGATTATCACGTGATTCCCATGTGATTCCCAAGTGAGTGACACGTGATTCCCACGTGCTTCCCACGTGATTCCCACGTGATTCCCAAGTGATTGACACATGATTCCAACGTGATTCCCAAGTGATTCCCACATGATTGACACGTGATTCCCACGTGATTGAAACGTGATTCCCAAGTGATTGACAAGTGATTCCCACGTGATTCCCACGTGATTGACACGTCATTCCCACGTGATTCCCATGTGATTCCCACGTGATTAACACGTCATTCCCAGGTGATTCCAACGTGATTGACACGTGATTCCCAAATGATTCCCACGTGATGCCCACGTGATTGACACGTCATTCCCACGTGGTTCCAACTTGATTGACACGTGATTCCCACGAGATTCCCACGTGATTCCCACGTGATTGACGCATGATTACCACTTGATTCCCACGTGATTCTTTCGTGATTCCCACGTGATTCCATCGTGATTGACACGTAATTCCCAAATGATTCCCACGTGATGCCCACGTGATTGACACGTCATTCCCACCTGGTTCCAACTTGATTGACACGAGATTCCCATGTGATTTCCACGTGATTAAATGTGATTCCCACGTGATTGATACGTGATTCCCAAGTGATTCCCACGTGATTGACACGTGATTCCCACGTGATTCCCATGTGATTGACACGTGATTCCCACGTGATTCCCACGTGTTTCCACGTGATTGACCCGTGATACCCACGTGATTCCCACGTGATTGACATGTGATTCCCACGTGATTGACACGTGATTCCCACGTAATTCCCACGTGATTCCCACGTGACTACAACGTGATTCCCACGTAATTGACACGTGATTCCCACGTGATTGACACGTGATTCCCACGTGATTCCCAAGTGATTTACACATGATTCCAACGTGATTCCCAAGTGATTCCCACGTGATTGACACGTGATTCCCACGTGATTGCCACGTGATTGACTCGTGATTCTCATATGATTCCCACGTGATTCCAACGTGATTGACACGTAATTCCCACGTAATTGACAAGTGATTTCCACGTGATTCCCACTTGACTCTCACATTATTGACACGTGATTTACACGTGATTCACACGAGAATCCCACGTGATTGACGCATGATTCCCACGTGATTCCCACGTGATTCCATCGTGATTGACACGTGACTCCCTCATGACTCCCACGTGATTGACACGTGATACCCACATGATTCCACTTGATTCCCAAGTGATTCCCACGTGATTCCCACGTGATTCCCACGTGATTGACGCATGATTCCCACGTGATTCCCACGTGATTGACACGTCATTCCCACGTGATTATCACGTGATTCCCATGTGATTCCCAAGTGATTGACACGTGATTCCCACGTGATTCCCACGTGATTGACACGTGATTCCCACGTGATTGACACGTGATTCACACGTGATTGACACGTGATTCCCCCGTGATTCAAAAGTGATTCCCACGTGATTCCAACGTGATTGACAAGTGATTCCCAAATGATTCCCGTGTGATACCCATGTGATGCCCACGTGATTGACACGTGATTCCTTCGTGATTCCCTCGTGATTGACACGTTATTCCCATGTGATTCCTACGTGATTACCACGTGATTCCCAAGTTATTCCCACGTGACTCCCATGTGATTCCCACTTGATTGACGCATGATTACCACGTGATTCCTCCGGGATTGACACGTGATTCCCACGTGATTCCAACGTGATTGACGCATGATTCCCACGTGACGCCCACGTTATTGACGCATTATTCCCACGTGATTCCAAAGTGATTCCCACGTGATTCCGATGGGATTGACACGTGATTCCAACGTGATTCCCAAGTGATTGACACGTGATTCCCACGTGATTCCCACGTGACTCCAACCTGATTCCCACGTAATTGACATTTGATTCCCACGTGATTCCCACGTGATTGACTCGTAATTCCCATATGATTCCCACGTGATTCCAACGTGATTGACACGTGATTTCCACGTGATTCCCACTTGATTCTTACATGATTGACACGTGATTGACACGTGATTCCCACGTGAATCCCACGTGATTCCCATGTGATTCCCACGTGATTGACACGTGATTCCCACCTTATTCCCACGTGATTCGCAAGGGATTGAAATGTCATTCCCACGTGATTGACACGTGATTCCCAAGTGATTGACTTGTGATTCCCACGTGATTGGCACGTGATTCCCACGTAATTCCCACGTGATTCCCACGTGATTCCCACGTGATTCCCACAGGATTGACACATGATTCCCACGTGATTGACACGTGATTCCCATGTGATTACCACGTGATTGACACGTGATTCCCACCTTATTCCCACGTGATTCCCAAGGGATTGAAATGTCATTCCCACGTGATTGCCACGTGATTCCCACGTGATTGACATGTGATTCCCACGTTATTCCCACGTGATTCCCACATGATTGACACGTGATTCCCACGTTATTCCCACGTGATTCCCACATGATTGACACGTGATTCCCACGTGATTCCCACGTGATTCCTACGTGATTCCCACGTGATTCCCATATGATTCCAACGTGATTGACACGTGATTCCCAAATGATTCCCACGTGATTCCCACGTGAATAACACGTGATGCCCAGGTGATTCCCAAATGATTGTCACGTGATTCGCACGTGATTCCCACGTGATTTCCTCATGATTCTCACGTGATTGACACGTGATTCCCACGTGATTCCCACGTGATTTCCACGTGATTCCTACGTGATTGACACGTGATTCCCACGTGATTCCTATGGGATTGACATGTGATTCCCACGTTATTCCCACGTGATTGACACGTGATTCCCACGTGATTCCCACGTGATTCCCATATGATTCCAACGTGATTGACACGTGATTCCCAAATGATCCCCACGTGATGCCCACGTGATTGACACGTCATTCCCACGTGGTTCCAACTTGATTGACATGAGATTCCCATGTGATTTCCACGTGATTAAATGTGATTCCCACGTAATTCCCACGTGATTGATACGTGATTCCCAAGTGATTCCCACGTGTTTCCACGTGATTGACCCGTGATACCCACGTGATTCCCAAGTCATTTCAACGTGATTGACACGTGAATCTCACGTGAATGACACGAGACTCTCAAGTGATTCCCACGTGATTCCCCCGTGATTAACACGTGATTCCCACGTGATTCCCATGTGATTACCACCTGATTTCCACGAGATTCCCACGTGACTGCAACGTGATTCCCACATGATTGACGCATGATTCCCACGTGATTCCCAGCTGGTTGACACGTGATTCCCACGTGATTCCCACGTGATTGACACGTGATTCCCACGTATTTCTCACGTGATTCCCACATGATTTCCACGTGATTGACACGTGATTCCCAAATTTTTCCCACCTGATTCCCACGTGATTGACACGTGATTCCCACGTGATTGACACGTGATTCCCACGTGATTGACATGTAATTCCCACGTGATTCCCACGTGATTCCAACGTGATTGATACGTGATTCCCACGTGATTCCCACGTGAACGATACTTGATTCCTACGTGATTCCCAACTGATTCCCAAGTGATTGACACGTGTTTCAAACGTGATTCCCACGTGATTCCCACGTGATTGACACGTGATTCCCACGTATTTCTCACGTGATTCCCACATGATTTCCACGTGATTGACACGTGATTCCCAAGTGTTTCCCACGTGATTCCCACGTGATTGACACGTGATTCCCACGTGATTGACACATGATTCCCACGTGATTGACATGTAATTCCCACGTGATTCCCACGTGATTCCAACGTGATTGATACGTGTTTCCCACGTGAATCCCACATGATTGACATGTGATTCCCACGAGATTCCCACGTGATTCCCACGTGATTGACACGCGATTTCCACGTGACTCCCACGTGATTCCCACGTGATTGACGCATGATTACCACTTGATTCCCACGTGATTCCATCGTGATTGACACGTGATTCCCACGAGATTCCCACGTGATTCCCACGTGATTGACGCATGATTACCACTTGATTCCCACGTGATTCCATCGTGATTCCCACGTGATTCCATCGTGATTGACACGTGATTCCCACGGGATTCCCACGTGATTCCCACGTGATTGACACGTGATTCCCACCTTATTCCCACGTGATTCCCAAGGGATTGAAATGTCATTCCCACGTGATTCCCACATGATTCCCACGTGATTCCCACAGGATTGACACGTGATTCCCTCGTGATTGACACGTGATTCCCACATGATTCCCACGTGATTGACACGTTATTCCCACCTTATTCCCACGTGATTCCCAAGGGATTGAAATGTCATTCCCACGTGATTGCCACGTGATTCCCACGTGATTGACATGTGATTCCCACGTGATTGACACGTGATTCCCACGTAATTCCCACGTGATTCCCACGTGACTACAACGTGATTCCCACGTAATTGACACGTGATTCCCACGTGATTGACACGTGATTCCCACGTGATTCCCAAGTGATTTACACATGATTCCAACGTGATTCCCAAGTGATTCCCACGTGATTGACACGTGATTCCCACGTGATTGCCACGTGATTGACTCGTGATTCTCATATGATTCCCACGTGATTCCAACGTGATTGACACGTAATTCCCACGTAATTGACAAGTGATTTCCACGTGATTCCCACTTGATTCTCACATTATTGACACGTGATTTACACGTGATTCACACGAGAATCCCACGTGATTGACGCATGATTCCCACGTGATTCCCACGTGATTCCATCGTGATTGACACGTGACTCCCTCATGACTCCCACGTGATTGACACGTGATACCCACATGATTCCACTTGATTCCCACGTGATTCCCACGTGATTCCCACGTGATTCCCACGTGATTGACGCATGATTCCCACGTGATTCCCACGTGATTGACACGTCATTCCCACGTGATTATCACATGATTCCCATGTGATTCCCAAGTGATTGACACGTGATTCCCACGTGATTCCCACGTGATTGACACGTGATTCCCACGTGATTGACACGTGATTCACACGTGATTGACACGTGATTCCCCCGTGATTCAAAAGTGATTCCCACGTGATTCCAACGTGATTGACAAGTGATTCCCAAATGATTCCCGTGTGATACCCATGTGATGCCCACGTGATTGACACGTGATTCCTTCGTGATTCCCTCGTGATTGACACGTTATTCCCATGTGATTCCTACGTGATTACCACGTGATTCCCAAGTTATTCCCACGTGACTCCCATGTGATTCCCACTTGATTGACGCATGATTACCACGTGATTCCCCCGGGATTGACACGTGATTCCCACGTGATTCCAACGTGATTGACGCATGATTCCCACGTGACGCCCACGTTATTGACGCATGATTCCCACGTGCTTCCAAAGTGATTCCCACGTGATTCCGATGGGATTGACACGTGATTCCAACGTGATTCCCAAGTGATTGACACGTGATTCCCACGTGATTCCCACGTGATTGACTCGTAATTCCCATATGATTCCCACGTGATTCCAACGTGATTGACACGTGATTCCCACGTGATTCCCACGTGATTGACACGTGATTTCCACGTGATTCCCACTTGATTCTTACATGATTGACACATGATTGACACGTGATTCCCACGTGAATCCCACGTGATTCCCATGTGATTCCCACGTGATTGACACGCGATTCCCACCTTATTCCCACGTGATTCGCAAGGGATTGAAATGTCATTCCCACGTGATTGACACGTGATTCCCAAGTGATTGACATGTGATTCCCACGTGATTGGCACGTGATTCCCACGTAATTCCCACGTGATTCCCACGTGATTCCCACGTGATTCCCACAGGATTGACACATGATTCCCACGTGATTGACACGTGATTCCCATGTGATTACCACGTGATTGACACGTGATTCCCACCTTATTCCCACGTGATTCCCAAGGGATTGAAATGTCATTCCCACGTGATTGCCACGTGATTCCCACGTGATTGACATGTGATTCCCACGTGATTGACACGTGATTCCCACGTAATTCCCATGTGATTCCCACGTGATTCCCACGTGATTCCCACGGGATTGACACGTGATTCCCACGGGATTGACACGTGATTCCCACGTGATTCCCACGTGATTGACAGGTGATTCCCACCTTATTCCCACGTGATTCCCATGGGATTGAAATGTCATTCCCACGTGATTGCCACGTGATTCCCACGTGATTGACATGTGATTCCCACGTGATTGACAAGTGATTCCCACGTAATTCCCACGTGATTCCCACATGATTCCCACGTGATTCCCACAGGATTGACACGTGATTCCCACGTGATTGACACGTGATTCCCACGTGATTCCGACGTGATTGACACGTGATTCCCACCTTATTCCCACGTGATTCCCACGGGATTGAAATGTCATTCCCACGTGATTGCCACGTAATTTCCACGTGATTGACATGTGATTCCCACGTGATTGACACGTGATTCCCACGTAATTCCCACATGATTCCCACGTGACTCCAACGTGATTCCCACGTAATTGACACGTGATTCCCACGTGATTGACACGTGATTTACACATGATTCCCACGTGATTCCCAAGTGATTCCCAAGTGATTTACACATGATTCCCACGTGATTCCCAAGTGATTCCCACGTGATTGACATGTGATTCCCACGTGATTGACACGTGATTCCCACGTAATTCCCACGTGATTCCCACATGATTCCCACGTGATTCCCACAGGATTGACACGTGATTCCCACGTGATTCCCAAGTGATTTACACATGATTCCCACGTGATTCCCAAGTGATTCCCACGTGATTGACATGTGATTCCCACGTGATTGACACGTGATTCCCACGTAATTCCCACGTGATTCCCACATGATTCCCACGTGATTCCCACAGGATTGACACGTGATTCCCACGTGATTGACACGTAATTCCCACGTGATTCCCACGTGATTGACACGTGATTCCCACCTTATTCCCACGTGATTCCCAAGGGATTGAAATGTCATTCCCACGTGATTGCCACGTGATTCCCACGTGATTGAAATGTGATTCCCACGTGATTGACATGTGATTCCCACGTAATTTCCACGTGTTTCCCACGTGACTCCAACGTGATTCCCACGTAATTGACGCGTGATGCCCACGTGATTGAAACGTGATTCCCACGAGATTGACACATGATTCCCACGTGATTCCCAAGTGATTTACACATGATTCCAACGTGATTCCTAAGTGATTCCCACGTGATTGACACGTGATTCCCATGTGATTCCCACGTGATTGACTCGTGATTCTCATATGATTCTCACGTGATTCCAACGTGATTGACACGTGATTCCCACGTAATTGACACATGATTTCCACGTGATTCCCACTTGATTCTCACATGATTGACACGTGATTTACACGTGATTCCCACGAGAATCCCACTTGATTCCCATGTGATTACCACGTGAGTGACACGTGATTCCCACCTTATTCCCACGTGATTCCCACGGGATTGACATGTCACTCCCAAGTGATTGCCACGTGATTCCCACGTGATTGACATGTGATTCCCACGTGATTCCCCCGTGATTCCCACGTGATTCCCAAATGATTTCCACGTGATGCCCACATGATGCTCACGTGATTGACACGTGATTCCCACATGATTCCCACGTGATTGACATGTGATTCCCACGTGATTCAAACATAATTCCATCGTGATTGACAAGTGATTCCCACATGATTCAAATGATATTGACACGTGATTCCAACGTGATTCCCATATGATTACCACGTGATTTCCATGTGATTCCCACGTGACTCCCACGTGATTCCCACGTGATTGACGCATGATCACCACTTGATTCCCACGTGATTCCATCATGATTAACACGTGACTCCCACATGTCTCCCACGTGATTGACACGTGATACCCACATGATTCCCACTTGATTCCCACGTGATTCCCACGTGACTCCCACATGTTGCCCACGTGGTTGACGCATGATTTCCACGTGATTCCCACATGATTCCCAAGTGATTGACACGTGATTCCCACGTGATTCCCACGTGATTCTCACGTGATTCCCACGTGATTGACACGTGAGTCCCACGTGGTTATCACGTGATTCCCATGTGATTCCCAAGTGAGTGACACGTGATTCCCACGTGCTTCCCACGTGATTCCCACGTGATTCCCAAGTGATTGACACATGATTCCAACGTGATTCCCAAGTGATTCCCACATGATTGACACGTGATTCCCACGTGATTGAAACGTGATTCCCAAGTGATTGACACGTGATTCCCACGTGATTCCCACGTGATTGACACGTCATTCCCACGTGATTCCCATGTGATTCCCACGTGATTAACACGTGATTCCCAGGTGATTCCAACGTGATTGACACGTGATTCCCAAATGATTCCCACGTGATGCCCACGTGATTGACACATCATTCCCACGTGGTTCCAACTTGATTGACACGTGATTCCCACGAGATTCCCACGTGATTGACAGGTGATTCCCACCTTATTCCCACGTGATTCCCACGGGATTGAAATGTCATTCCCCCGTGATTGCCACGTAATTCCCACGTGATTGACATGTGATTCCCACGTGATTGACACGTGATTCCCACGTAATTCCCACATGATTCCCACGTGACTCCAACGTGATTCCCACGTAATTGACACGTGATTCCCACGTGATTGACACGTGATTTACACATGATTCCCACGTGATTCCCAAGTGATTCCCAAGTGATTTACACATGATTCCCACGTGATTCCCAAGTGATTCCCACGTGATTGACATGTGATTCCCACGTGATTGACACGTGATTCCCACGTAATTCCCACGTGATTCCCACATGATTCCCACGTGATTCCCACAGGATTGACACGTGATTCCCACGTGATTCCCAAGTGATTTACACATGATTCCCACGTGATTCCCAAGTGATTCCCACGTGATTGACATGTGATTCCCACGTGATTGACACGTGATTCCCACGTAATTCCCACGTGATTCCCACATGATTCCCACGTGATTCCCACAGGATTGACACGTGATTCCCACGTGATTGACACGTAATTCCACGTGACTCCCACGTGATTGACACTTGATTCCTACCTTATTCCCACGTGATTCCCAAAGGATTGAAATGTCATTCCCACGTGATTGCCACGTGATTCCCACGTGATTGACATGTGATTCCCACGTGATTGACATGTGATTCCCACGTAATTTCCACGTGTTTCCCACGTGACTCAAACGTGATTCCCACGTAATTGACGCGTGATGCCCACGTGATTGAAACGTGATTCCCACGAGATTGACACGTGATTCCCACGTGATTCCCAAGTGATTTACACATGATTCCAACGTGATTCCTAAGTGATTCCCACGTGATTGACACGTGATTCCCATGTGATTCCCACGTGATTGACTCGTGATTCTCATATGATTCCCACGTGATTCCAACGTGATTGACACGTGATTCCCACGTAATTGACACGTGATTTCCACGTGATTCCCACTTGATTCTCACATGATTGACACGTGATTTACACGTGATTCCCACGAGAATCCCACTTGATTCCCATGTGATTACCACGTGAGTGACACGTGATTCCCACCTTATTCCCACGTGATTCCCACGGGATTGACATGTCATTCCCAAGTGATTGCCACGTGATTCCCACGTGATTGACATGTGATTCCCACGTGATTCCCCCGTGATTCCAACGTGATTCCCAAATGATTTCCACGTGATGCCCACATGATGCTCACGTGATTGACACGTGATTCCCACATGATTCCCACGTGATTGACACGTGATTCCCACGTGATTCAAACATAATTCCATCGTGATTGACAAGTGATTCCCACATGATTCAAATGATATTGACACGTGATTCCAACGTGATTCCCACATGATTACCACGTGATTTCCATGTGATTCCCACGTGACTCCCACGTGATTCCCACGTGATTGACGCATGATCACCACTTGATTCCCACGTGATTCCATCATGACTGACACGTGACTCCCACATGACTCCCACGTGATTGACACGTGATACCCACATGATTCCCACTTGATTCCCACGTGATTCCCACGTGACTCCCACGTGTTGCCCACGTGGTTGACGCATGATTTCCACGTGATTCCCACATGATTCCCAAGTGATTGACACGTGATTCCCACGTGATTCCCACGTGATTCTCACGTGATTCCCACGTGATTGACACGTGAGTCCCACGTGGTTATCACGTGATTCCCATGTGATTCCCAAGTGAGTGACACGTGATTCCCACGTGCTTCCCACGTGATTCCCACGTGATTCCCAAGTGATTGACACATGATTCCAACGTGATTCCCAAGTGATTCCCACATGATTGACACGTGATTCCCACGTGATTGAAACGTGATTCCCAAGTGATTGACACGTGATTCCCACGTGATTCCCACGTGATTGACACGTCATTCCCACGTGATTCCCATGTGATTCCCACGTGATTAACACGTGATTCCCAGGTGATTCCAACGTGATTGACACGTGATTCCCAAATGATTCCCACGTGATGCCCACGTGATTGACATGTCATTCCCACGTGGTTCCAACTTGATTGACACGTGATTCCCACGAGATTCCCACGTGATTCCCACGTGATTGACGCATGATTACCACTTGATTCCCACGTGATTCTTTCGTGATTCCCACGTGATTCCAACTTGATTGACACGAGATTCCCATGTGATTTCCACGTGATTAAATGTGATTCCCACGTGATTGATACGTGATTCCCAAGTGATTCCCACGTGATTGACACGTGATTCCCACGTGATTCCCATGTGATTGACACGTGATTCCCACGTGATTCCCACGTGTTTCCACGTGATTGACCCGTGATACCCACGTGATTCCCAAGTGATTTCAACGTGATTGACACGTGAATCTCACGTGAATGACACGAGATTCTCAAGTGATTCCCACGTGATTCCCCCGTGATTAACACGTGATTCCCACGTAATTCCCATGTGATTACCACCTGATTTCCACGAGATTCCCACGTGACTGCAACGTGATTCCCACATGATTGACGCATGATTCCCATGTGATTCCCACCTGGTTGACACATGATTCCCACGTGATTCCCACGTGATTGACACGTGATTCCCACGTATTACTCACGTGATTCCCACATGATTTCCACGTGATTGACACGTGATTCCCAAGTGTTTCCCACGTGATTCCCACGTGATTGACACGTGATTCCCACGTGATTGACACGTGATTCCCACGTGATTGACATGTAATTCCCACGTGATTCCCACGTGATTCCAACGTGATTGATACGTGATTCCCACGTGATTCCCACGTGATTGACATGTGATTCCCACGAGATTCCCACGTGATTCCCACGTGATTGACACGCGATTCCCACGTGACTCCCACGTGATTCCCACGTGATTGACGCATGATTACCACTTGATTCCCACGTGATTCCATCGTGATTGACACGTGATTCCCACGAGATTCCCACGTGATTCCCATGTGATTGACGCATGATTACCACTTGATTCCCACGTGATTCCATCGTGATTCCCACGTGATTCCATCGTGATTGACACGTGATTCCCACGAGATTCCCACGTGATTCCCACGTGATTGACACGTGATTCCCACCTTATTCCCACGTGATTCCCAAGGGATTGAAATGTCATTCCCACGTGATTCCCACATGATTCCCACGTGATTCCCACAGGATTGACACGTGATTCCCTCGTGATTGACACGTGATTCCCACATGATTCCCACGTGATTGACACGTGATTCTCACCTTATTCCCACGTGATTCCCAAGGGATTGAAATGTCATTCCCACGTGATTGCCACGTGATTCCCACGTGATTGACATGTGATTCCCACGTGATTGACACGTGATTCCCACGTAATTCCCACGTGATTCCCACGTGACTCCAACGTGATTCCCACGTAATTGACACGTGATTCCCACGTGATTGACACGTGATTCCCACGTGATTGACACGTGATTCCCACGTGATTCCCAAGTGATTTACACATGATTCCAACGTGATTCCCAAGTGATTCCCACGTGATTGACACGTGATTCCCACGTGATTCCCACGTGATTGACTCGTGATTCTCATATGATTCCCACGTGATTCCAACGTGATTGACACGTAATTCCCACGTAATTGACAAGTGATTTCCACGTGATTCCCACTTGATTCTCACATGATTGACACGTGATTTACACGTGATTCCCACGAGAATCCCACGTGATTCCCATGTGATTCCCACGTGAGTGACACGTGATTCCCACCTTATTCCCACGTGATTCGCACGGGATTGACATGTCATTCCCACGTGATTTGCCACGTGATTCCCACGTGATTGACATGTGATTCCCACGTGATTCCCAAATGATTCCCACGTGATACCCACATGATGTTCACGTGATTGACACGTGATTCCCACATGATTCCCACGTGATTGACACGTGATTCCCAAGTGAGTCAAACATAATTCCATCGTGATTGACAAGTGATTCCCACATGGTTCACACGATATTGACACGTGATTCCAACGTGATTCCCACATGATTACCACGTGATATCCATGTGATTCCCATGTGACTCCCACGTGATTCCCACGTGATTGACGCATGATCACCACTTGATTCCCACGTGATTCCATCATGATTGACACGTGACTCCCACATGACTCCCACGTGGTTGACACGTGATA
Organism: Muntiacus reevesi; assembly: GCF_963930625.1. Classification (NCBI taxonomy): domain Eukaryota; kingdom Metazoa; phylum Chordata; class Mammalia; order Artiodactyla; family Cervidae; genus Muntiacus; species Muntiacus reevesi. Next base: position 81,596,573 of record NC_089260.1, on the reverse strand, counting down.
CCCACGTGATTCCCACTTGATTCCCACGTGATTCCCACGTGACTCCCACGTGTTTCCCACGTGATTGACGCATGATTTCCACGTGATTCCCACGTGATTCCCAAGTGATTGACACGTGATTCCCACGTGATTCCCACGTGATTCTCACGTGATTGCCACGTGATTGACACGTGAGTCCCACGTGATTATCACGTGATTCCCATGTGATTCCCAAGTGAGTGACACGTGATTCCCACGTGCTTCCCACGTGATTCCCACGTGATTCCCAAGTGATTGACACATGATTCCAACGTGATTCCCAAGTGATTCCCACATGATTGACACGTGATTCCCACGTGATTGAAACGTGATTCCCACGTGATTGACACGTGATTCCCACGTGATTGACACGTCATTCCCACGTGATTCCCATGTGATTCCCACGTGATTAACACGTGATTCCCAGGTGATTCCCAAATGATTGTCACGTGATTCCCACGTGATTCACACGTAATTCCATCATGATTGACACGTGATTCCCACATGATTCCCACGTTACTGACATGTGATTCCAACCTGATTCCCACGTGATTACCACGTGATTCCCATGTGATTCCCACGTGACTCCCACGTGATTCCCACGTGATTGACGCATGATTACCACTTTATTCCCACGTGATTCCATCGTGATTGACACGTGATTCCCACGAGATTCCCACGTGATTCCCACGTGATTGACACGCGATTCCCACGTGATACCCAAGTGATTCCCACATGATTGACACGTGATTCCCACGCGATTGAAACGTGATTCCCACGTGATTCCCACGTGATTCCCACGTGATTCCCACGTGATTCCCAACTGATTCCAAGGGATTGAAACGTGATTCCCACCTGATTGACACGACATTCCCACGTGATTCAAAAGTGATTCCCACGTGATTACAACGTGATTTACAGGTGATTCCCCAATGATTCCCGTGTGATACCCATGTGATGCCCACGTGATTGACACGTGATTACTATGTGATTCCCTCGTGATTGACACGTGACTACCACATGATTCCCACGTGATTGACACGTTATTCCCACGTTATTCCCACGTGACTCCCATGTGATTCCAACGTGATTGACGCATGATTCCCACGTGATTCCCACGTGATTCCCACCTGATTCACACGTGATTCATACGGGATTGACACGTGATTCCCACGTGATTCCCACGTGATTGACACGTGACTCCCAAGTGATTCCCACATGACTCTAACGTGATTCCCACGTAATTGACATGTGATTCCCACGTGATTCCCACGTGATTGACACTTGATTCCCATATGATTACCATGTGATTCCAACGTGATTGACACATGATGCCCATGTGATTCCCACGTGATTGACACGTGATTTCCACGTGATTCCCACTTGATTCTCACATGATTGACACGAGATTCCCACGTGATTGACACGTGATTCCCACGTGATTCTCACGTAATTCCCACGTGATTGACACGTGATTCCCACGTGATTATCACGTGATTCCCACGTTATTCCCAAGTGATTGACATATGATTCCAACGTTATTCCCAAGTGATTCCCACGTGATTGACACGTGATTCCCACGCGATTGACACGTGATTCCCACGTGATTGACACGTGATTCCCACGTGATTGACACGTCATTCCCACGTGATTCCCATGTGATTCCCACGTCATTAACAAGTTATTCCCACGTGATTCCTATGTGATTACCACGTGATTCCCACGTTATTCCCACGAGACTCCCATGTGATTCCCACGTGATTGACGCATGATTCCCACGTGATTCCCAAGTGATTTCCACGATATTCCCACGGGATTGCAACATGACTCCCACGTGATTCCCACGTGATTGACACGTGATTCCCACCTTATTCCCACGTGATTGATATGTCATTCCCACGTGATTCCCACGTGATTCCCACGTGATTGACACGTGATTCCCATGTGATTCCCACGTGATTCCCACATGATTCCCAAATGATTCCAACGTGATGTCCACGTGATGCCCACGTGATTGACACGTGATTGCCACATGATTCCTACGTGATTGACACGTGATTCCCACATGATTCCCACGATATTTACACGTGATTCCAGCGTGATTCCCACGTGATTGGCACGTGATTCACATGTGATTCCCACGTGACTCCCACGTGATTCCCACGTGATTGACACGTAATTCCCTCGTGATTCCCACGTGACTCCAACGTGATTCCCACGTAATTGACGTGATTCCCACGTGATTCCCACGTGATTGACTCGTGATCCCCATATGATTCCCACGTGATTCCAACGTGATTGACACGTGATTCCCACGTGATTCCCATGTGATTGACACGTGATTCCCACGTGATTGACAGGTGATTCACACGTGATTGACACGTGATTCCCACGTGATTCAAAGTGATTCCGACGTGATTCCCACGTGATTCACAAGTGATTCCCAAATGATTCCCGTGTGATACCCATGTGATGCCCACGTGATTGACACGTGATTCCTACGTGATTCCCTCGTGATTGACACGTTAGTCCCACGTAATTCCTACGTGATTACCACGTGATTCCCACGTTATTCCCATGTTTCTGCCATGTGATTCCCACGTGATTGACGCATGATTCCCACGTGATTCCCACGTGATTGACACGTGATTCCCAAGTGATTCCCACGTGATTCCTACGGGATTGACACGTGATTCGCACGTGATTCCCACGTGATTCCTATAGGATTGACACGTGATTCCCACGTTATTCCCACGTGATTCCCACGTGATTGACACGTGATTCCCACGTGATTCCACGTGATTCCCATATGATTCCAACGTGAATGACACGTGATTCCCAAATGATTCCCACGTGATGCCAACGTGATTGACACATCATTCCCACGTGATTCCAACTTGATTGACACGAGATTCCCATGTGATTTCCACGTGATTAAATGTGATTCCCACGATATTCCCACGTGATTGACATGTGATTCCCAAGTGATTCCCACGTGATTAACACGTGATTCCCACGTGATTCCCTCGTGATTGACACGTGATTCCTACGTGATAAACGCATGATCACCACTTGATTACCACGTGATTCCATCGTGATTGACACGTGACTCCCACATGACTCCCACGTGATTGACACGATATACCCACGTGATTCCCACTTGATTCCCACGTGATTCCCACGTGACTCCCACATGACTCCAACGTGATTGACGCATGATTCCCACGTGATTCCCACGTGATTGACACGTGATTCCCACGTGATTCCCACGTGATTCTCACGTAATCCCCACGTGATTGACACGTGATTCCCACGTGATTATCACGTGATTCCCACGTTATTCCCAAGTGATTGACATATGATTCCAACGTGATTCCCAAGTGATTCCCACGTGATTGACACGAGATTCCCATGTGATTGACACGTGATTCCACGTGATTCCTTCGTGATTGACACGTCATTCCCACGTGATTCCCATGTGATTCCCACGTGATTAACACATGATTCCCAGGTGATTCCCAAATGATTGTTACGTGATTCCCACGTGATTCCCACGTGACTCCCATGTGATTCCCACGTGATTGACGAATGATTCCCAAGTGATTCCCACGTGATTGACACGATATACCCACGTGATTCCCACTTGATTCCCACGTGATTCCCACGTGACTCCCACATGATTCCCACGTTATTGACGCATGATTCCCACGTGATTCCCACGTGATTGACACGTGATTCCCACGTGATTCTCACGTAATTCCCACGTGATTGACACGTGATTCCCACGTGATTATCACGTGATTCCCACGTTATTCCCAAGTGATTCCCACGTGATTGACACGTGATTCCCACGTGATTGACACGTGATTCCCACGTGATTCCTACGTGATTGACACGTCATTCCCACGTGATTCCCACGTGACTCCCATGTGATTCCCACGTGATTGACACGTGATTCCCACGTGATTGACACGTGATTCCCACGTGATTCCTACGTGATTGACACGTGATTCCCACGTGATTAACACGTTATTCCCACGTGATTCCTATGTGATTACCACGTGATTCCCACGTTATTCCCACGTGACTCCCATGTGATTCCCACGTGATTGACGCATGATTCCTACGTGATTCCCACGGGATTTCCACGATATTCCCACGGGATTGCAACATGACTCCCACGTGATTCCCACGTGATTGACACGTGATTCCCACCTTATTCCCACGTGATTGATATGTCATTCCCACGTGATTCCCACGTGATTCCCACGTGATGGACACATGATTCCCATGTGATTCCCACGTGATTCCCACATGATTCCCAAATGATGTCCACGTGATGCCCACGTGATTGACACGTGATTCCCACATGATTCCCACCTGATTGACACGTGATTCCCACGTGATTCACACGTAATTACATCGTGATTGACACTCGATTCCCACATGATTCCCACGATATTGACACGTGATTCCAGCGTGATTCCCACGAGATTGGCACGTGATTCACATGTGATTCCCACGTGACTCCCACGTGATTCCCACGTGATTGACACGTGATTCCCTCGTGATTCCCACGTGACTCCAACGTGATTCCCACGTAATTGACATGTGATTCCCACGTGATTCCCACGTGATTGACTCGTGATCCCCATATGATTCCCACGTGATTCCAACGTGATTGACACGTGATTCCCACGTGATTCCCATGTGATTGACACGTGATTCCCACGTGATTGACAGGTGATTCACACGTGATTGACACGTGATTCCCACGTGATTCAAACTGATTCCGACGTGATTCCCACGTGATTCACAAGTGATTCCCAAATGATTCCCGTGTGATACCCATGTGATGCCCACGTGATTGACACGTGATTCCTACGTGATTCCCTCGTGATTGACACGTTATTCCCACGTAATTCCTACGTGATTACCACGTGATTCCCACGTTATTCCCATGTTTCTGCCATGTGATTCCCACGTGATTGACGCATGATTCCCACGTGATTCCCACGTGATTGACACGTGATTTCCAGGTGATTCCCACGTGATTCCTACGGGATTGACACGTGATTCGCACGTGATTCCCACGTGATTCCTATAGGATTGACACGTGATTCCCACGTTATTCCCACGTGATTCCCACGTGATTGACACGTGATTCCCACGTGATTCCACGTGATTCCCATATGATTCCAACGTGAATGACACGTGATTCCCAAATGATTCCCACGTGATGCCAACGTGATTGACACATCATTCCCACGTGATTCCAACTTGATTGACACGAGATTCCCATGTGATTTCCACGTGATTAAATGTGATTCCCACGATATTCCCACGTGATTGACATGTGATTCCCAAGTGATTCCCACGTGATTAACACGTGATTCCCACGTGATTCCCCCGTGATTGACACGTGATTCCTACGTGATAAACGCATGATCACCACTTGATTACCACGTGATTCCATCGTGATTGACACGTGACTCCCACATGACTCCCATGTGATGGACACGATATACCCACGTGATTCCCACTTGATTCCCACGTGATTCCCACGTGACTCCCACATGACTCCCACGTGATTGACGCATGATTCCCACGTGATTCCCACGTGATTGACACGTGATTCCCACGTGATTCCCACATGATTCTCACGTAATTCCCACGTGATTGACACGTGATTCCCACGTGATTATCACGTGATTCCCACGTTATTCCCAAGTGATTGACATATGATTCCAACGTGATTCCCACGTGATTAACACGTGATTCCCAGGTGATTCCCAAATGATTGTCACGTGATTCCCACGTGATTCACACGTAATTCCATCATGATTGACACGTGATTCCCACATGATTCCCACGTTACTGACATATGATTCCAACCTGATTCCCACGTGATTACCACGTGATTCCCATGTGATTCCCACGTGACTCCCACGTGATTCCCACGTGATTGACGCATGATTGCCACTTTATTCCCACGTGATTCCATCGTGATTGACACGTGATTCCCACGAGATTCCCACGTGATTCCCACGTGATTGACACGCGATTCCCACGTGATACCCAAGTGATTCCCACATGATTGACACGTGATTCCCACGCGATTGAAACGTGATTCCCACGTGATTCCCACGTGATTCCCACGTGATTCCCACGTGATTCCCAACTGATTCCAAGGGATTGAAACGTGATTCCCACCTGATTGACACGACATTCCCACGTGATTCAAAAGTGATTCCCACGTGATTACAACGTGATTTATAGGTGATTCCCCAATGATTCCCGTGTGATACCCATGTGATGCCCACGTGATTGACACGTGATTACTATGTGATTCCCTCGTGATTGACACGTGATTCCCACATGATTCCCACGTGATTGACACGATATTCCCACGTTATTCCCACGTGACTCCCATGTGATTCCAACGTGATTGACGCATGATTCCCACGTGATTCCCACGTGATTCCCACCTAATTCACACGTGATTCATACGGGATTGACACGTGATTCCCACGTGATTCCCACGTGATTGACACGTGACTCCCAAGTGATTCCCACATGACTCTAACGTGATTCCCACGTAATTGACATGTGATTCCCACGTGATTCCCACGTGATTGACACGTGATTCCCATATGATTACCATGTGATTCCAACGTGATTGACACATGATGCCCATGTGATTCCCACGTGATTGACACGTGATTTCCACGTGATTCCCACTTGATTCTCACATGATTGACACGAGATTGACCCATGATACCCACGTGAATCCCACGTGATTCCCACGTGATTCCCACGTGATTGACACGTGATTCCCACGTGATTCACATGTAATTCCATCGTGATTGACACTCGATTCCCACATGATTCCCACGATATTGACACGTGATTCCAACGTGACTCCCACGTGATTCCCACGTGGTTGACGCATGATTACCACTTGATTCCCACGTGATTCCATCATGATTGACACGTGATTCCCACATGACTCCCACGTGATTGTCACGTGATCCCCACGAGATTCCCACGTGATTCCCACGTGAATCTCACGTGACTCCCACGAGATTCCCATGTGATTGGCGCATGATTCCCACGTGATTCCCACGTGATTGACACGTGATTCCCACGTGATTCCCACGTGAATTACACGTGATTCCTACGTGATTGACACGTGATTCCCACGTGATTCCTATGGGATTGACATGTGATTCCCACGTTATTCCCACGTGATTGACACGTGATTCCCACGTGATTCCCACGTGATTCCCATATGATTCCAACGTGATTGACACGTGATTCCCAAATGATCCCCACGTGATGCCCACGTGATTGACACGTCATTCCCACGTGGTTCCAACTTGATTGACACGAGATTCCCATGTGATTTCCACGTGATTAAATGTGATTCCCACGTAATTCCCATGTGATTGATACGTGATTCCCAAGTGATTCCCACGTGATTCCCATGTGATTGACACGTGATTCCCACGTGATTCCCACGTGTTTCCACGTGATTGACCCGTGATACCCACGTGATTCCCAAGTCATTTCAACGTGATTGACACGTGAATCTCACGTGAATGACACGAGACTCTCAAGTGATTCCCACGTGATTCCCCCGTGATTAACACGTGATTCCCACGTGATTCCCATGTGATTACCACCTGATTTCCACGAGATTCCCACGTGACTGCAACGTGATTCCCACATGATTGACGCATGATTCCCACGTGATTCCCAGCTGGTTGACACGTGATTCCCACGTGATTCCCACGTGATTGACACGTGATTCCCACGTATTTCTCACGTGATTCCCACATGATTTCCACGTGATTGACACGTGATTCCCAAATTTTTCCCACATGATTCCCACGTGATTGACACGTGATTCCCACGTGATTGACACGTGATTCCCACGTGATTGACATGTAATTCCCACGTGATTCCCACGTGATTCCAACGTGATTGATACGTGATTCCCACGTGATTCCCACGTGAACGATACTTGATTCCTACGTGATTCCCAACTGATTCCCAAGTGATTGACACGTGATTCAAACGTGATTCCCACGTGATTGACACGTGATTCCCACGTATTTCTCACGTGATTCCCACATGATTTCCACGTGATTGACACGTGATTCCCAAGTGTTTCCCACGTGATTCCCACGTGATTGACACGTGATTCCCACGTGATTGACACATGATTCCCACGTGATTGACATGTAATTCCCACGTGATTCCCACGTGATTCCAACGTGATTGATACGTGATTCCCACGTGAATCCCACATGATTGACATGTGATTCCCACGAGATTCCCACGTGATTCCCACGTGATTGACACGCGATTTCCACGTGACTCCCACGTGATTCCCACGTGATTGACGCATGATTACCACTTGATTCCCACGTGATTCCATCGTGATTGACACGTGATTCCCACGAGATTCCCACGTGATTCCCACGTGATTGACGCATGATTACCACTTGATTCCCACGTGATTCCATCGTGATTCGCACGTGATTCCATCGTGATTGACACGTGATTCCCACGGGATTCCCACGTGATTCCCACGTGATTGACACGTGATTCCCACCTTATTCCCACGTGATTCCCAAGGGATTGAAATGTCATTCCCACGTGATTCCCACATGATTCCCACGTGATTCCCACAGGATTGACACGTGATTCCCTCGTGATTGACACGTGATTCCCACATGATTCCCACGTGATTGACACGTGATTCCCACCTTATTCCCACGTGATTCCCAAGGGATTGAAATGTCATTCCCACGTGATTGCCACGTGATTCCCACGTGATTGACATGTGATTCCCACGTGATTGACACGTGATTCCCAGGTAATTCCCACGTGATTCCCACGTGACTACAACGTGATTCCCACGTAATTGACACGTGATTCCCACGTGATAGACACGTGATTCCCACGTGATTCCCAAGTGATTTACACATGATTCCAACGTGATTCCCAAGTGATTCCCACGTGATTGACACGTGATTCCCACGTGATTGCCACGTGATTGACTCGTGATTCTCATATGATTCCCACGTGATTCCAACGTGATTGACATGTAATTCCCACGTAATTGACAAGTGATTTCCACGTGATTCCCACTTGATTCTCACATTATTGACACGTGATTTACACGTGATTCACACGAGAATCCCACGTGATTGACGCATGATTCCCACGTGATTCCCACGTGATTCCATCGTGATTGACACGTGACTCCCTCATGACTCCCACGTGATTGACACGTGATACCCACATGATTCCACTTGATTCCCACGTGATTCCCACGTGATTCCCACGTGATTCCCACGTGATTGACGCATGATTCCCACGTGATTCCCACGTGATTGACACGTCATTCCCACGTGATTATCACGTGATTCCCATGTGATTCCCAAGTGATTGACACGTGATTCCCACGTGATTCCCACGTGATTGACACGTGATTCCCACGTGATTGACACGTGATTCACACGTGATTGACACGTGATTCCCCCGTGATTCAAAAGTGATTCCCACGTGATTCCAACGTGATTGACAAGTGATTCCCAAATGATTCCCGTGTGATACCCATGTGATGCCCACGTGATTGACACGTGATTCCTTCGTGATTCCCTCGTGATTGACACGTTATTCCCATGTGATTCCTACGTGATTACCACGTGATTCCCAAGTTATTCCCACATGACTCCCATGTGATTCCCACTTGATTGACGCATGATTACCACGTGATTCCCCCGGGATTGACACGTGATTCCCACGTGATTCCAACGTGATTGACGCATGATTCCCACGTGACGCCCACGTTATTGACGCATGATTCCCACGTGATTCCAAAGTGATTCCCACGTGATTCCGATGGGATTGACACGTGATTCCAACGTGATTCCCAAGTGATTGACACGTGATTCCCACGTGATTCCCACGTGACTCCAACCTGATTCCCACGTAATTGACATTTGATTCCCACGTGATTCCCACGTGATTGACTCGTAATTCCCATATGATTCCCACGTGATTCCAACGTGATTGACACGTGATTCCCACGTGATTCCCACGTGATTGACACGTGATTTCCACGTGATTCCCACTTGATTCTTACATGATTGACACGTGATTGACACGTGATTCCCACGTGAATCCCACGTGATTCCCATGTGATTCCCACGTGATTGACACGTGATTCCCACCTTATTCCCACGTGATTCGCAAGGGATTGAAATGTCATTCCCACGTGATTGACACGTGATTCCCAAGTGATTGACATGTGATTCCCACGTGATTGGCACGTGATTCCCACGTAATTCCCACGTGATTCCCACGTGATTCCCACGTGATTCCCACAGGATTGACACATGATTCCCACGTGATTGACACGTGATTCCCATGTGATTACCGCGTGATTGACACGTGATTCCCACCTTATTCCCACGTGTTTCCCACGGGATTGAAATGTCATTCCCACGTGATTGCCACGTGATTCCCACGTGATTGACATGTGATTCCCACGTGATTGACACGTGATTCCCACGTAATTCCCACATGATTCCCACGTGACTCCAACGTGATTCCCACGTAATTGACACGTGATTCCTACGTGATTGACACGTGATTTACACATGATTCCCACGTGATTCCCAAGTGATTCCCACGTGATTGACATGTGATTCCCACGTGATTGACACGTGATTCCCACGTGATTCCCAAGTCATTTCAACGTGATTGACACGTGAATCTCACGTGAATGACACGAGACTCTCAAGTGATTCCCACGTGATTCCCCCGTGATTAACACGTGATTCCCACGTGATTCCCATGTGATTACCACCTGATTTCCACGAGATTCCCACGTGACTGCAACGTGATTCCCACATGATTGACGCATGATTCCCACGTGATTCCCAGCTGGTTGACACGTGATTCCCACGTGATTCCCACGTGATTGACACGTGATTCCCACGTATTTCTCACGTGATTCCCACATGATTTCCACGTGATTGACACGTGATTCCCAAATTTTTCCCACATGATTCCCACGTGATTGACACGTGATTCCCACGTGATTGACACGTGATTCCCACGTGATTGACATGTAATTCCCACGTGATTCCCACGTGATTCCAACGTGATTGATACGTGATTCCCACGTGATTCCCACGTGAACGATACTTGATTCCTACGTGATTCCCAACTGATTCCCAAGTGATTGACACGTGATTCAAACGTGATTCCCACGTGATTGACACGTGATTCCCACGTATTTCTCACGTGATTCCCACATGATTTCCACGTGATTGACACGTGATTCCCAAGTGTTTCCCACGTGATTCCCACGTGATTGACACGTGATTCCCACGTGATTGACACATGATTCCCACGTGATTGACATGTAATTCCCACGTGATTCCCACGTGATTCCAACGTGATTGATACGTGATTCCCACGTGAATCCCACATGATTGACATGTGATTCCCACGAGATTCCCACGTGATTCCCACGTGATTGACACGCGATTTCCACGTGACTCCCACGTGATTCCCACGTGATTGACGCATGATTACCACTTGATTCCCACGTGATTCCATCGTGATTGACACGTGATTCCCACGAGATTCCCACGTGATTCCCACGTGATTGACGCATGATTACCACTTGATTCCCACGTGATTCCATCGTGATTCGCACGTGATTCCATCGTGATTGACACGTGATTCCCACGGGATTCCCACGTGATTCCCACGTGATTGACACGTGATTCCCACCTTATTCCCACGTGATTCCCAAGGGATTGAAATGTCATTCCCACGTGATTCCCACATGATTCCCACGTGATTCCCACAGGATTGACACGTGATTCCCTCGTGATTGACACGTGATTCCCACATGATTCCCACGTGATTGACACGTGATTCCCACCTTATTCCCACGTGATTCCCAAGGGATTGAAATGTCATTCCCACGTGATTGCCACGTGATTCCCACGTGATTGACATGTGATTCCCACGTGATTGACACGTGATTCCCAGGTAATTCCCACGTGATCCCCACGTGACTACAACGTGATTCCCACGTAATTGACACGTGATTCCCACGTGATAGACACGTGATTCCCACGTGATTCCCAAGTGATTTACACATGATTCCAACGTGATTCCCAAGTGATTCCCACGTGATTGACACGTGATTCCCACGTGATTGCCACGTGATTGACTCGTGATTCTCATATGATTCCCACGTGATTCCAACGTGATTGACATGTAATTCCCACGTAATTGACAAGTGATTTCCACGTGATTCCCACTTGATTCTCACATTATTGACACGTGATTTACACGTGATTCACACGAGAATCCCACGTGATTGACGCATGATTCCCACGTGATTCCCACGTGATTCCATCGTGATTGACACGTGACTCCCTCATGACTCCCACGTGATTGACACGTGATACCCACATGATTCCACTTGATTCCCACGTGATTCCCACGTGATTCCCACGTGATTCCCACGTGATTGACGCATGATTCCCACGTGATTCCCACGTGATTGACACGTCATTCCCACGTGATTATCACGTGATTCCCATGTGATTCCCAAGTGATTGACACGTGATTCCCACGTGATTCCCACGTGATTGACACGTGATTCCCACGTGATTGACACGTGATTCACACGTGATTGACACGTGATTCCCCCGTGATTCAAAAGTGATTCCCACGTGATTCCAACGTGATTGACAAGTGATTCCCAAATGATTCCCGTGTGATACCCATGTGATGCCCACGTGATTGACACGTGATTCCTTCGTGATTCCCTCGTGATTGACACGTTATTCCCATGTGATTCCTACGTGATTACCACGTGATTCCCAAGTTATTCCCACATGACTCCCATGTGATTCCCACTTGATTGACGCATGATTACCACGTGATTCCCCCGGGATTGACACGTGATTCCCACGTGATTCCAACGTGATTGACGCATGATTCCCACGTGACGCCCACGTTATTGACGCATGATTCCCACGTGATTCCAAAGTGATTCCCACGTGATTCCGATGGGATTGACACGTGATTCCAACGTGATTCCCAAGTGATTGACACGTGATTCCCACGTGATTCCCACGTGACTCCAACCTGATTCCCACGTAATTGACATTTGATTCCCACGTGATTCCCACGTGATTGACTCGTAATTCCCATATGATTCCCACGTGATTCCAACGTGATTGACACGTGATTCCCACGTGATTCCCACGTGATTGACACGTGATTTCCACGTGATTCCCACTTGATTCTTACATGATTGACACGTGATTGACACGTGATTCCCACGTGAATCCCACGTGATTCCCATGTGATTCCCACGTGATTGACACGTGATTCCCACCTTATTCCCACGTGATTCGCAAGGGATTGAAATGTCATTCCCACGTGATTGACACGTGATTCCCAAGTGATTGACATGTGATTCCCACGTGATTGGCACGTGATTCCCACGTAATTCCCACGTGATTCCCACGTGATTCCCACGTGATTCCCACAGGATTGACACATGATTCCCACGTGATTGACACGTGATTCCCATGTGATTACCGCGTGATTGACACGTGATTCCCACCTTATTCCCACGTGTTTCCCACGGGATTGAAATGTCATTCCCACGTGATTGCCACGTGATTCCCACGTGATTGACATGTGATTCCCACGTGATTGACACGTGATTCCCACGTAATTCCCACATGATTCCCACGTGACTCCAACGTGATTCCCACGTAATTGACACGTGATTCCTACGTGATTGACACGTGATTTACACATGATTCCCACGTGATTCCCAAGTGATTCCCACGTGATTGACATGTGATTCCCACGTGATTGACACGTGATTCCCACGTAATTCCCACGTGATTCCCACATGATTCCCACGTGATTCCCACAGGATTGACACGTGATTCCCACGTGATTCCCACGTGATTGACACGTGATTCCCACGTGATTGACACGTGATTCACACGTGATTGACACGTGATTCCCCCGTGATTCAAAAGTGATTCCCACGTGATTCCAACGTGATTGACAAGTGATTCCCAAATGATTCCCGTGTGATACCCATGTGATGCCCACGTGATTGACACGTGATTCCTTCGTGATTCCCTCGTGATTGACACGTTATTCCCATGTGATTCCTACGTGATTACCACGTGATTCCCAAGTTATTCCCACGTGACTCCCATGTGATTCCCACTTGATTGACGCATGATTACCACGTGATTCCCCCGGGATTGACACGTGATTCCCACGTGATTCCAACGTGATTGACGCATGATTCCCACGTGACGCCCACGTTATTGACGCATGATTCCCACGTGCTTCCAAAGTGATTCCCACGTGATTCCGATGGGATTGACACGTGATTCCAACGTGATTCCCAAGTGATTGACACGTGATTCCCACGTGATTCCCACGTGATTGACTCGTAATTCCCATATGATTCCCACGTGATTCCAACGTGATTGACACGTGATTCCCAAGTGATTCCCACGTGATTGACACGTGATTTCCACGTGATTCCCACTTGATTCTTACATGATTGACACATGATTGACACGTGATTCCCACGTGAATCCCACGTGATTCCCATGTGATTCCCACGTGATTGACACGCGATTCCCACCTTATTCCCACGTGATTCGCAAGGGATTGAAATGTCATTCCCACGTGATTGACACGTGATTCCCAAGTGATTGACATGTGATTCCCACGTGATTGGCACGTGATTCCCACGTAATTCCCACGTGATTCCCACGTGATTCCCACGTGATTCCCACAGGATTGACACATGATTCCCACGTGATTGACACGTGATTCCCATGTGATTACCACGTGATTGACACGTGATTCCCACCTTATTCCCACGTGATTCCCAAGGGATTGAAATGTCATTCCCACGTGATTGCCACGTGATTCCCACGTGATTGACATGTGATTCCCACGTGATTGACACGTGATTCCCACGTAATTCCCATGTGATTCCCACGTGATTCCCACGTGATTCCCACGGGATTGACACGTGATTCCCACGGGATTGACACGTGATTCCCACGTGATTCCCACGTGATTGACAGGTGATTCCCACCTTATTCCCACGTGATTCCCATGGGATTGAAATGTCATTCCCACGTGATTGCCACGTGATTCCCACGTGATTGACATGTGATTCCCACGTGATTGACAAGTGATTCCCACGTAATTCCCACGTGATTCCCACATGATTCCCACGTGATTCCCACAGGATTGACACGTGATTCCCACGTGATTGACACGTGATTCCCACGTGATTCCGACGTGATTGACACGTGATTCCCACCTTATTCCCACGTGATTCCCACGGGATTGAAATGTCATTCCCACGTGATTGCCACGTAATTTCCACGTGATTGACATGTGATTCCCACGTGATTGACACGTGATTCCCACGTAATTCCCACATGATTCCCACGTGACTCCAACGTGATTCCCACGTAATTGACACGTGATTCCCACGTGATTGACACGTGATTTACACATGATTCCCACGTGATTCCCAAGTGATTCCCAAGTGATTTACACATGATTCCCACGTGATTCCCAAGTGATTCCCACGTGATTGACATGTGATTCCCACGTGATTGACACGTGATTCCCACGTAATTCCCACGTGATTCCCACATGATTCCCACGTGATTCCCACAGGATTGACACGTGATTCCCACGTGATTCCCAAGTGATTTACACATGATTCCCACGTGATTCCCAAGTGATTCCCACGTGATTGACATGTGATTCCCACGTGATTGACACGTGATTCCCACGTAATTCCCACGTGATTCCCACATGATTCCCACGTGATTCCCACAGGATTGACACGTGATTCCCACGTGATTGACACGTAATTCCCACGTGATTCCCACGTGATTGACACGTGATTCCCACCTTATTCCCACGTGATTCCCAAGGGATTGAAATGTCATTCCCACGTGATTGCCACGTGATTCCCACGTGATTGAAATGTGATTCCCACGTGATTGACATGTGATTCCCACGTAATTTCCACGTGTTTCCCACGTGACTCCAACGTGATTCCCACGTAATTGACGCGTGATGCCCACGTGATTGAAACGTGATTCCCACGAGATTGACACGTGATTCCCACGTGATTCCCAAGTGATTTACACATGATTCCAACGTGATTCCTAAGTGATTCCCACGTGATTGAAACGTGATTCCCATGTGATTCCCACGTGATTGACTCGTGATTCTCATATGATTCTCACGTGATTCCAACGTGATTGACACGTGATTCCCACGTAATTGACACGTGATTTCCACGTGATTCCCACTTGATTCTCACATGATTGACACGTGATTTACACGTGATTCCCACGAGAATCCCACTTGATTCCCATGTGATTACCACGTGAGTGACACGTGATTCCCACCTTATTCCCACGTGATTCCCACGGGATTGACATGTCACTCCCAAGTGATTGCCACGTGATTCCCACGTGATTGACATGTGATTCCCACGTGATTCCCCCGTGATTCCCACGTGATTCCCAAATGATTTCCACGTGATGCCCACATGATGCTCACGTGATTGACACGTGATTCCCACATGATTCCCACGTGATTGACACGTGATTCCCACGTGATTCAAACATAATTCCATCGTGATTGACAAGTGATTCCCACATGATTCAAATGATATTGACACGTGATTCCAACGTGATTCCCATATGATTACCACGTGATTTCCATGTGATTCCCACGTGACTCCCACGTGATTCCCACGTGATTGACGCATGATCACCACTTGATTCCCACGTGATTCCATCATGATTAACACGTGACTCCCACATGTCTCCCACGTGATTGACACGTGATACCCACATGATTCCCACTTGATTCCCACGTGATTCCCACGTGACTCCCACATGTTGCCCACGTGGTTGACGCATGATTTCCACGTGATTCCCACATGATTCCCAAGTGATTGACACGTGATTCCCACGTGATTCCCACGTGATTCTCACGTGATTCCCACGTGATTGACACGTGAGTCCCACGTGGTTATCACGTGATTCCCATGTGATTCCCAAGTGAGTGACACGTGATTCCCACGTGCTTCCCACGTGATTCCCACGTGATTCCCAAGTGATTGACACATGATTCCAACGTGATTCCCAAGTGATTCCCACATGATTGACACGTGATTCCCACGTGATTGAAACGTGATTCCCAAGTGATTGACACGTGATTCCCACGTGATTCCCACGTGATTGACACGTCATTCCCACGTGATTCCCATGTGATTCCCACGTGATTAACACGTGATTCCCAGGTGATTCCAACGTGATTGACACGTGATTCCCAAATGATTCCCACGTGATGCCCACGTGATTGACACGTCATTCCCACGTGGTTCCAACTTGATTGACACGTGATTCCCACGAGATTCCCACGTGATTCCCACGTGATTGACGCATGATTACCACTTGATTCCCACGTGATTCTTTCGTGATTCCCACGTGATTCCATCGTGATTGACACGTAATTCCCAAATGATTCCCACGTGATGCCCACGTGATTGACACGTCATTCCCACGTGGTTCCAACTTGATTGACACGAGATTCCCATGTGATTTCCACGTGATTAAATGTGATTCCCACGTGATTGATACGTGATTCCCAAGTGATTCCCACGTGATTGACACGTGATTCCCACGTGATTCCCATGTGATTGACACGTGATTCCCTCGTGATTCCCACGTGTTTCCACGTGATTGACCCGTGATACCCACGTGATTCCCAAGTGATTTCAACGTGATTGACACGTGAATCTCACGTGAATGACACGAGATTCTCAAGTGATTCCCACGTGATTCCCCCGTGATTAACACGTGATTCCCACGTAATTCCCATGTGATTACCACCTGATTTCCACGAGATTCCCACGTGACTGCAACGTGATTCCCACATGATTGACGCATGATTCCCATGTGATTCCCACCTGGTTGACACATGATTCCCACGTGATTCCCACGTGATTGACACGTGATTCCCACGTATTACTCACGTGATTCCCACATGATTTCCACGTGATTGACACGTGATTCCCAAGTGTTTCCCACGTGATTCCCACGTGATTGACACGTGATTCCCACGTGATTGACACGTGATTCCCACGTGATTGACATGTAATTCCCACGTGATTCCCACGTGATTCCAACGTGATTGATACGTGATTCCCACGTGATTCCCACGTGATTGACATGTGATTCCCACGAGATTCCCACGTGATTCCCACGTGATTGACACGCGATTCCCACGTGACTCCCACGTGATTCCCACGTGATTGACGCATGATTACCACTTGATTCCCACGTGATTCCATCGTGATTGACACGTGATTCCCACGAGATTCCCACGTGATTCCCATGTGATTGACGCATGATTACCACTTGATTCCCACGTGATTCCATCGTGATTCCCACGTGATTCCATCGTGATTGACACGTGATTCCCACGAGATTCCCACGTGATTCCCACGTGATTGACACGTGATTCCCACCTTATTCCCACGTGATTCCCAAGGGATTGAAATGTCATTCCCACGTGATTCCCACATGATTCCCACGTGATTCCCACAGGATTGACACGTGATTCCCTCGTGATTGACACGTGATTCCCACATGATTCCCACGTGATTGACACGTGATTCTCACCTTATTCCCACGTGATTCCCAAGGGATTGAAATGTCATTCCCACGTGATTGCCACGTGATTCCCACGTGATTGACATGTGATTCCCACGTGATTGACACGTGATTCCCACGTAATTCCCACGTGATTCCCACGTGACTCCAACGTGATTCCCACGTAATTGACACGTGATTCCCACGTGATTGACACGTGATTCCCACGTGATTGACACGTGATACCCACGTGATTCCCAAGTGATTTACACATGATTCCAACGTGATTCCCAAGTGATTCCCACGTGATTGACACGTGATTCCCACGTGATTCCCACGTGATTGACTCGTGATTCTCATATGATTCCCACGTGATTCCAACGTGATTGACACGTAATTCCCACGTAATTGACAAGTGATTTCCACGTGATTCCCACTTGATTCTCACATGATTGACACGTGATTTACACGTGATTCCCACGAGAATCCCACGTGATTCCCATGTGATTCCCACTTGAGTGACACGTGATTCCCACCTTATTCCCACGTGATTCGCACGGGATTGACATGTCATTCCCACGTGATTTGCCACGTGATTCCCACGTGATTGACATGTGATTCCCACGTGATTCCCAAATGATTCCCACGTGATACCCACATGATGCTCACGTGATTGACACGTGATTCCCACATGATTCCCACGTGATTGACACGTGATTCCCAAGTGAGTCAAACATAATTCCATCGTGATTGACAAGTGATTCCCACATGGTTCACACGATATTGACACGTGATTCCAACGTGATTCCCACATGATTACCACGTGATATCCATGTGATTCCCATGTGACTCCCACGTGATTCCCACGTGATTGACGCATGATCACCACTTGATTCCCACGTGATTCCATCATGATTGACACGTGACTCCCACATGACTCCCACGTGGTTGACACGTGATACCCACGTGATTCCCACTTGATTCCCACGTGATTCCCACGTGACTCCCACGTGTTTCCCACGTGATTGACGCATGATTTCCACGTGATTCCCACGTGATTCCCAAGTGATTGACACGTGATTCCCACGTGATTCCCACGTGATTCTCACGTGATTGCCACGTGATTGACACGTGAGTCCCACGTGATTATCACGTGATTCCCATGTGATTCCCAAGTGAGTGACACGTGATTCCCACGTGCTTCCCACGTGATTCCCACGTGATTCCCAAGTGATTGACACATGATTCCAACGTGATTCCCAAGTGATTCCCACATGATTGACACGTGATTCCCACGTGATTGAAACGTGATTCCCACGTGATTGACACGTGATTCCCACGTGATTGACACGTCATTCCCACGTGATTCCCATGTGATTCCCACGTGATTAACACGTGATTCCCAGGTGATTCCCAAATGATTGTCACGTGATTCCCACGTGATTCACACGTAATTCCATCATGATTGACACGTGATTCCCACATGATTCCCACGTTACTGACATGTGATTCCAACCTGATTCCCACGTGATTACCACGTGATTCCCATGTGATTCCCACGTGACTCCCACGTGATTCCCACGTGATTGACGCATGATTACCACTTTATTCCCACGTGATTCCATCGTGATTGACACGTGATTCCCACGAGATTCCCACGTGATTCCCACGTGATTGACACGCGATTCCCACGTGATACCCAAGTGATTCCCACATGATTGACACGTGATTCCCACGCGATTGAAACGTGATTCCCACGTGATTCCCACGTGATTCCCACGTGATTCCCACGTGATTCCCAACTGATTCCAAGGGATTGAAACGTGATTCCCACCTGATTGACACGACATTCCCACGTGATTCAAAAGTGATTCCCACGTGATTACAACGTGATTTACAGGTGATTCCCCAATGATTCCCGTGTGATACCCATGTGATGCCCACGTGATTGACACGTGATTACTATGTGATTCCCTCGTGATTGACACGTGACTACCACATGATTCCCACGTGATTGACACGTTATTCCCACGTTATTCCCACGTGACTCCCATGTGATTCCAACGTGATTGACGCATGATTCCCACGTGATTCCCACGTGATTCCCACCTGATTCACACGTGATTCATACGGGATTGACACGTGATTCCCACGTGATTCCCACGTGATTGACACGTGACTCCCAAGTGATTCCCACATGACTCTAACGTGATTCCCACGTAATTGACATGTGATTCCCACGTGATTCCCACGTGATTGACACTTGATTCCCATATGATTACCATGTGATTCCAACGTGATTGACACATGATGCCCATGTGATTCCCACGTGATTGACACGTGATTTCCACGTGATTCCCACTTGATTCTCACATGATTGACACGAGATTCCCACGTGATTGACACGTGATTCCCACGTGATTCTCACGTAATTCCCACGTGATTGACACGTGATTCCCACGTGATTATCACGTGATTCCCACGTTATTCCCAAGTGATTGACATATGATTCCAACGTTATTCCCAAGTGATTCCCACGTGATTGACACGTGATTCCCACGCGATTGACACGTGATTCCCACGTGATTGACACGTGATTCCCACGTGATTGACACGTCATTCCCACGTGATTCCCATGTGATTCCCACGTCATTAACAAGTTATTCCCACGTGATTCCTATGTGATTACCACGTGATTCCCACGTTATTCCCACGAGACTCCCATGTGATTCCCACGTGATTGACGCATGATTCCCACGTGATTCCCAAGTGATTTCCACGATATTCCCACGGGATTGCAACATGACTCCCACGTGATTCCCACGTGATTGACACGTGATTCCCACCTTATTCCCACGTGATTGATATGTCATTCCCACGTGATTCCCACGTGATTCCCACGTGATTGACACGTGATTCCCATGTGATTCCCACGTGATTCCCACATGATTCCCAAATGATTCCAACGTGATGTCCACGTGATGCCCACGTGATTGACACGTGATTCCCACATGATTCCTACGTGATTGACACGTGATTCCCACATGATTCCCACGATATTTACACGTGATTCCAGCGTGATTCCCACGTGATTGACATGTAATTCCCACGTGATTCCCACGTGATTCCAACGTGATTGATACGTGATTCCCACGTGAATCCCACATGATTGACATGTGATTCCCACGAGATTCCCACGTGATTCCCACGTGATTGACACGCGATTTCCACGTGACTCCCACGTGATTCCCACGTGATTGACGCATGATTACCACTTGATTCCCACGTGATTCCATCGTGATTGACACGTGATTCCCACGAGATTCCCACGTGATTCCCACGTGATTGACGCATGATTACCACTTGATTCCCACGTGATTCCATCGTGATTCGCACGTGATTCCATCGTGATTGACACGTGATTCCCACGGGATTCCCACGTGATTCCCACGTGATTGACACGTGATTCCCACCTTATTCCCACGTGATTCCCAAGGGATTGAAATGTCATTCCCACGTGATTCCCACATGATTCCCACGTGATTCCCACAGGATTGACACGTGATTCCCTCGTGATTGACACGTGATTCCCACATGATTCCCACGTGATTGACACGTGATTCCCACCTTATTCCCACGTGATTCCCAAGGGATTGAAATGTCATTCCCACGTGATTGCCACGTGATTCCCACGTGATTGACATGTGATTCCCACGTGATTGACACGTGATTCCCAGGTAATTCCCACGTGATTCCCACGTGACTACAACGTGATTCCCACGTAATTGACACGTGATTCCCACGTGATAGACACGTGATTCCCACGTGATTCCCAAGTGATTTACACATGATTCCAACGTGATTCCCAAGTGATTCCCACGTGATTGACACGTGATTCCCACGTGATTGCCACGTGATTGACTCGTGATTCTCATATGATTCCCACGTGATTCCAACGTGATTGACATGTAATTCCCACGTAATTGACAAGTGATTTCCACGTGATTCCCACTTGATTCTCACATTATTGACACGTGATTTACACGTGATTCACACGAGAATCCCACGTGATTGACGCATGATTCCCACGTGATTCCCACGTGATTCCATCGTGATTGACACGTGACTCCCTCATGACTCCCACGTGATTGACACGTGATACCCACATGATTCCACTTGATTCCCACGTGATTCCCACGTGATTCCCACGTGATTCCCACGTGATTGACGCATGATTCCCACGTGATTCCCACGTGATTGACACGTCATTCCCACGTGATTATCACGTGATTCCCATGTGATTCCCAAGTGATTGACACGTGATTCCCACGTGATTCCCACGTGATTGACACGTGATTCCCACGTGATTGACACGTGATTCACACGTGATTGACACGTGATTCCCCCGTGATTCAAAAGTGATTCCCACGTGATTCCAACGTGATTGACAAGTGATTCCCAAATGATTCCCGTGTGATACCCATGTGATGCCCACGTGATTGACACGTGATTCCTTCGTGATTCCCTCGTGATTGACACGTTATTCCCATGTGATTCCTACGTGATTACCACGTGATTCCCAAGTTATTCCCACATGACTCCCATGTGATTCCCACTTGATTGACGCATGATTACCACGTGATTCCCCCGGGATTGACACGTGATTCCCACGTGATTCCAACGTGATTGACGCATGATTCCCACGTGACGCCCACGTTATTGACGCATGATTCCCACGTGATTCCAAAGTGATTCCCACGTGATTCCGATGGGATTGACACGTGATTCCAACGTGATTCCCAAGTGATTGACACGTGATTCCCACGTGATTCCCACGTGACTCCAACCTGATTCCCACGTAATTGACATTTGATTCCCACGTGATTCCCACGTGATTGACTCGTAATTCCCATATGATTCCCACGTGATTCCAACGTGATTGACACGTGATTCCCACGTGATTCCCACGTGATTGACACGTGATTTCCACGTGATTCCCACTTGATTCTTACATGATTGACACGTGATTGACACGTGATTCCCACGTGAATCCCACGTGATTCCCATGTGATTCCCACGTGATTGACACGTGATTCCCACCTTATTCCCACGTGATTCGCAAGGGATTGAAATGTCATTCCCACGTGATTGACACGTGATTCCCAAGTGATTGACATGTGATTCCCACGTGATTGGCACGTGATTCCCACGTAATTCCCACGTGATTCCCACGTGATTCCCACGTGATTCCCACAGGATTGACACATGATTCCCACGTGATTGACACGTGATTCCCATGTGATTACCGCGTGATTGACACGTGATTCCCACCTTATTCCCACGTGTTTCCCACGGGATTGAAATGTCATTCCCACGTGATTGCCACGTGATTCCCACGTGATTGACATGTGATTCCCACGTGATTGACACGTGATTCCCACGTAATTCCCACATGATTCCCACGTGACTCCAACGTGATTCCCACGTAATTGACACGTGATTCCTACGTGATTGACACGTGATTTACACATGATTCCCACGTGATTCCCAAGTGATTCCCACGTGATTGACATGTGATTCCCACGTGATTGACACGTGATTCCCACGTAATTCCCACGTGATTCCCACATGATTCCCACGTGATTCCCACAGGATTGACACGTGATTCCCACGTGATTCCCACGTGATTGACACGTGATTCCCACGTGATTGACACGTGATTCACACGTGATTGACACGTGATTCCCCCGTGATTCAAAAGTGATTCCCACGTGATTCCAACGTGATTGACAAGTGATTCCCAAATGATTCCCGTGTGATACCCATGTGATGCCCACGTGATTGACACGTGATTCCTTCGTGATTCCCTCGTGATTGACACGTTATTCCCATGTGATTCCTACGTGATTACCACGTGATTCCCAAGTTATTCCCACGTGACTCCCATGTGATTCCCACTTGATTGACGCATGATTACCACGTGATTCCCCCGGGATTGACACGTGATTCCCACGTGATTCCAACGTGATTGACGCATGATTCCCACGTGACGCCCACGTTATTGACGCATGATTCCCACGTGCTTCCAAAGTGATTCCCACGTGATTCCGATGGGATTGACACGTGATTCCAACGTGATTCCCAAGTGATTGACACGTGATTCCCACGTGATTCCCACGTGATTGACTCGTAATTCCCATATGATTCCCACGTGATTCCAACGTGATTGACACGTGATTCCCAAGTGATTCCCACGTGATTGACACGTGATTTCCACGTGATTCCCACTTGATTCTTACATGATTGACACATGATTGACACGTGATTCCCACGTGAATCCCACGTGATTCCCATGTGATTCCCACGTGATTGACACGCGATTCCCACCTTATTCCCACGTGATTCGCAAGGGATTGAAATGTCATTCCCACGTGATTGACACGTGATTCCCAAGTGATTGACATGTGATTCCCACGTGATTGGCACGTGATTCCCACGTAATTCCCACGTGATTCCCACGTGATTCCCACGTGATTCCCACAGGATTGACACATGATTCCCACGTGATTGACACGTGATTCCCATGTGATTACCACGTGATTGACACGTGATTCCCACCTTATTCCCACGTGATTCCCAAGGGATTGAAATGTCATTCCCACGTGATTGCCACGTGATTCCCACGTGATTGACATGTGATTCCCACGTGATTGACACGTGATTCCCACGTAATTCCCATGTGATTCCCACGTGATTCCCACGTGATTCCCACGGGATTGACACGTGATTCCCACGGGATTGACACGTGATTCCCACGTGATTCCCACGTGATTGACAGGTGATTCCCACCTTATTCCCACGTGATTCCCATGGGATTGAAATGTCATTCCCACGTGATTGCCACGTGATTCCCACGTGATTGACATGTGATTCCCACGTGATTGACAAGTGATTCCCACGTAATTCCCACGTGATTCCCACATGATTCCCACGTGATTCCCACAGGATTGACACGTGATTCCCACGTGATTGACACGTGATTCCCACGTGATTCCGACGTGATTGACACGTGATTCCCACCTTATTCCCACGTGATTCCCACGGGATTGAAATGTCATTCCCACGTGATTGCCACGTAATTTCCACGTGATTGACATGTGATTCCCACGTGATTGACACGTGATTCCCACGTAATTCCCACATGATTCCCACGTGACTCCAACGTGATTCCCACGTAATTGACACGTGATTCCCACGTGATTGACACGTGATTTACACATGATTCCCACGTGATTCCCAAGTGATTCCCAAGTGATTTACACATGATTCCCACGTGATTCCCAAGTGATTCCCACGTGATTGACATGTGATTCCCACGTGATTGACACGTGATTCCCACGTAATTCCCACGTGATTCCCACATGATTCCCACGTGATTCCCACAGGATTGACACGTGATTCCCACGTGATTCCCAAGTGATTTACACATGATTCCCACGTGATTCCCAAGTGATTCCCACGTGATTGACATGTGATTCCCACGTGATTGACACGTGATTCCCACGTAATTCCCACGTGATTCCCACATGATTCCCACGTGATTCCCACAGGATTGACACGTGATTCCCACGTGATTGACACGTAATTCCCACGTGATTCCCACGTGATTGACACGTGATTCCCACCTTATTCCCACGTGATTCCCAAGGGATTGAAATGTCATTCCCACGTGATTGCCACGTGATTCCCACGTGATTGAAATGTGATTCCCACGTGATTGACATGTGATTCCCACGTAATTTCCACGTGTTTCCCACGTGACTCCAACGTGATTCCCACGTAATTGACGCGTGATGCCCACGTGATTGAAACGTGATTCCCACGAGATTGACACGTGATTCCCACGTGATTCCCAAGTGATTTACACATGATTCCAACGTGATTCCTAAGTGATTCCCACGTGATTGAAACGTGATTCCCATGTGATTCCCACGTGATTGACTCGTGATTCTCATATGATTCTCACGTGATTCCAACGTGATTGACACGTGATTCCCACGTAATTGACACGTGATTTCCACGTGATTCCCACTTGATTCTCACATGATTGACACGTGATTTACACGTGATTCCCACGAGAATCCCACTTGATTCCCATGTGATTACCACGTGAGTGACACGTGATTCCCACCTTATTCCCACGTGATTCCCACGGGATTGACATGTCACTCCCAAGTGATTGCCACGTGATTCCCACGTGATTGACATGTGATTCCCACGTGATTCCCCCGTGATTCCCACGTGATTCCCAAATGATTTCCACGTGATGCCCACATGATGCTCACGTGATTGACACGTGATTCCCACATGATTCCCACGTGATTGACACGTG
The DNA here is from genome assembly GCF_963930625.1 of Muntiacus reevesi. Taxonomy (NCBI): domain Eukaryota; kingdom Metazoa; phylum Chordata; class Mammalia; order Artiodactyla; family Cervidae; genus Muntiacus; species Muntiacus reevesi. The sequence continues at coordinate 81,569,369 of NC_089260.1, read as the reverse complement.
ATTCCCACGTGATTCAAACATAATTCCATCGTGATTGACAAGTGATTCCCACATGATTCAAATGATATTGACACGTGATTCCAACGTGATTCCCATATGATTACCACGTGATTTCCATGTGATTCCCACGTGACTCCCACGTGATTCCCACGTGATTGACGCATGATCACCACTTGATTCCCACGTGATTCCATCATGATTAACACGTGACTCCCACATGTCTCCCACGTGATTGACACGTGATACCCACATGATTCCCACTTGATTCCCACGTGATTCCCACGTGACTCCCACATGTTGCCCACGTGGTTGACGCATGATTTCCACGTGATTCCCACATGATTCCCAAGTGATTGACACGTGATTCCCACGTGATTCCCACGTGATTCTCACGTGATTCCCACGTGATTGACACGTGAGTCCCACGTGGTTATCACGTGATTCCCATGTGATTCCCAAGTGAGTGACACGTGATTCCCACGTGCTTCCCACGTGATTCCCACGTGATTCCCAAGTGATTGACACATGATTCCAACGTGATTCCCAAGTGATTCCCACATGATTGACACGTGATTCCCACGTGATTGAAACGTGATTCCCAAGTGATTGACACGTGATTCCCACGTGATTCCCACGTGATTGACACGTCATTCCCACGTGATTCCCATGTGATTCCCACGTGATTAACACGTGATTCCCAGGTGATTCCAACGTGATTGACACGTGATTCCCAAATGATTCCCACGTGAGCCCACGTGATTGACACGTCATTCCCACGTGGTTCCAACTTGATTGACACGTGATTCCCACGAGATTCCCACGTGATTCCCACGTGATTGACGCATGATTACCACTTGATTCCCACGTGATTCTTTCGTGATTCCCACGTGATTCCATCGTGATTGACACGTAATTCCCAAATGATTCCCACGTGATGCCCACGTGATTGACACGTCATTCCCACGTGGTTCCAACTTGATTGACACGAGATTCCCATGTGATTTCCACGTGATTAAATGTGATTCCCACGTGATTGATACGTGATTCCCAAGTGATTCCCACGTGATTGACACGTGATTCCCACGTGATTCCCATGTGATTGACACGTGATTCCCTCGTGATTCCCACGTGTTTCCACGTGATTGACCCGTGATACCCACGTGATTCCCAAGTGATTTCAACGTGATTGACACGTGAATCTCACGTGAATGACACGAGATTCTCAAGTGATTCCCACGTGATTCCCCCGTGATTAACACGTGATTCCCACGTAATTCCCATGTGATTACCACCTGATTTCCACGAGATTCCCACGTGACTGCAACGTGATTCCCACATGATTGACGCATGATTCCCATGTGATTCCCACCTGGTTGACACATGATTCCCACGTGATTCCCACGTGATTGACACGTGATTCCCACGTATTACTCACGTGATTCCCACATGATTTCCACGTGATTGACACGTGATTCCCAAGTGTTTCCCACGTGATTCCCACGTGATTGACACGTGATTCCCACGTGATTGACACGTGATTCCCACGTGATTGACATGTAATTCCCACGTGATTCCCACGTGATTCCAACGTGATTGATACGTGATTCCCACGTGATTCCCACGTGATTGACATGTGATTCCCACGAGATTCCCACGTGATTCCCACGTGATTGACACGCGATTCCCACGTGACTCCCACGTGATTCCCACGTGATTGACGCATGATTACCACTTGATTCCCACGTGATTCCATCGTGATTGACACGTGATTCCCACGAGATTCCCACGTGATTCCCATGTGATTGACGCATGATTACCACTTGATTCCCACGTGATTCCATCGTGATTCCCACGTGATTCCATCGTGATTGACACGTGATTCCCACGAGATTCCCACGTGATTCCCACGTGATTGACACGTGATTCCCACCTTATTCCCACGTGATTCCCAAGGGATTGAAATGTCATTCCCACGTGATTCCCACATGATTCCCACGTGATTCCCACAGGATTGACACGTGATTCCCTCGTGATTGACACGTGATTCCCACATGATTCCCACGTGATTGACACGTGATTCTCACCTTATTCCCACGTGATTCCCAAGGGATTGAAATGTCATTCCCACGTGATTGCCACGTGATTCCCACGTGATTGACATGTGATTCCCACGTGATTGACACGTGATTCCCACGTAATTCCCACGTGATTCCCACGTGACTCCAACGTGATTCCCACGTAATTGACACGTGATTCCCACGTGATTGACACGTGATTCCCACGTGATTGACACGTGATACCCACGTGATTCCCAAGTGATTTACACATGATTCCAACGTGATTCCCAAGTGATTCCCACGTGATTGACACGTGATTCCCACGTGATTCCCACGTGATTGACTCGTGATTCTCATATGATTCCCACGTGATTCCAACGTGATTGACACGTAATTCCCACGTAATTGACAAGTGATTTCCACGTGATTCCCACTTGATTCTCACATGATTGACACGTGATTTACACGTGATTCCCACGAGAATCCCACGTGATTCCCATGTGATTCCCACTTGAGTGACACGTGATTCCCACCTTATTCCCACGTGATTCGCACGGGATTGACATGTCATTCCCACGTGATTTGCCTCGTGATTCCCACGTGATTGACATGTGATTCCCACGTGATTCCCAAATGATTCCCACGTGATACCCACATGATGCTCACGTGATTGACACGTGATTCCCACATGATTCCCACGTGATTGACACGTGATTCCCAAGTGAGTCAAACATAATTCCATCGTGATTGACAAGTGATTCCCACATGGTTCACACGATATTGACACGTGATTCCAACGTGATTCCCACATGATTACCACGTGATATCCATGTGATTCCCATGTGACTCCCACGTGATTCCCACGTGATTGACGCATGATCACCACTTGATTCCCACGTGATTCCATCATGATTGACACGTGACTCCCACATGACTCCCACGTGGTTGACACGTGATACCCACGTGATTCCCACTTGATTCCCACGTGATTCCCACGTGACTCCCACGTGTTTCCCACGTGATTGACGCATGATTTCCACGTGATTCCCACGTGATTCCCAAGTGATTGACACGTGATTCCCACGTGATTCCCACGTGATTCTCACGTGATTGCCACGTGATTGACACGTGAGTCCCACGTGATTATCACGTGATTCCCATGTGATTCCCAAGTGAGTGACACGTGATTCCCACGTGCTTCCCACGTGATTCCCACGTGATTCCCAAGTGATTGACACATGATTCCAACGTGATTCCCAAGTGATTCCCACATGATTGACACGTGATTCCCACGTGATTGAAACGTGATTCCCACGTGATTGACACGTGATTCCCACGTGATTGACACGTCATTCCCACGTGATTCCCATGTGATTCCCACGTGATTAACACGTGATTCCCAGGTGATTCCCAAATGATTGTCACGTGATTCCCACGTGATTCACACGTAATTCCATCATGATTGACACGTGATTCCCACATGATTCCCACGTTACTGACATGTGATTCCAACCTGATTCCCACGTGATTACCACGTGATTCCCATGTGATTCCCACGTGACTCCCACGTGATTCCCACGTGATTGACGCATGATTACCACTTTATTCCCACGTGATTCCATCGTGATTGACACGTGATTCCCACGAGATTCCCACGTGATTCCCACGTGATTGACACGCGATTCCCACGTGATACCCAAGTGATTCCCACATGATTGACACGTGATTCCCACGCGATTGAAACGTGATTCCCACGTGATTCCCACGTGATTCCCACGTGATTCCCACGTGATTCCCAACTGATTCCAAGGGATTGAAACGTGATTCCCACCTGATTGACACGACATTCCCACGTGATTCAAAAGTGATTCCCACGTGATTACAACGTGATTTACAGGTGATTCCCCAATGATTCCCGTGTGATACCCATGTGATGCCCACGTGATTGACACGTGATTACTATGTGATTCCCTCGTGATTGACACGTGACTACCACATGATTCCCACGTGATTGACACGTTATTCCCACGTTATTCCCACGTGACTCCCATGTGATTCCAACGTGATTGACGCATGATTCCCACGTGATTCCCACGTGATTCCCACCTGATTCACACGTGATTCATACGGGATTGACACGTGATTCCCACGTGATTCCCACGTGATTGACACGTGACTCCCAAGTGATTCCCACATGACTCTAACGTGATTCCCACGTAATTGACATGTGATTCCCACGTGATTCCCACGTGATTGACACTTGATTCCCATATGATTACCATGTGATTCCAACGTGATTGACACATGATGCCCATGTGATTCCCACGTGATTGACACGTGATTTCCACGTGATTCCCACTTGATTCTCACATGATTGACACGAGATTCCCACGTGATTGACACGTGATTCCCACGTGATTCTCACGTAATTCCCACGTGATTGACACGTGATTCCCACGTGATTATCACGTGATTCCCACGTTATTCCCAAGTGATTGACATATGATTCCAACGTTATTCCCAAGTGATTCCCACGTGATTGACACGTGATTCCCACGCGATTGACACGTGATTCCCACGTGATTGACACGTGATTCCCACGTGATTGACACGTCATTCCCACGTGATTCCCATGTGATTCCCACGTCATTAACAAGTTATTCCCACGTGATTCCTATGTGATTACCACGTGATTCCCACGTTATTCCCACGAGACTCCCATGTGATTCCCACGTGATTGACGCATGATTCCCACGTGATTCCCAAGTGATTTCCACGATATTCCCACGGGATTGCAACATGACTCCCACGTGATTCCCACGTGATTGACACGTGATTCCCACCTTATTCCCACGTGATTGATATGTCATTCCCACGTGATTCCCACGTGATTCCCACGTGATTGACACGTGATTCCCATGTGATTCCCACGTGATTCCCACATGATTCCCAAATGATTCCAACGTGATGTCCACGTGATGCCCACGTGATTGACACGTGATTCCCACATGATTCCTACGTGATTGACACGTGATTCCCACATGATTCCCACGATATTTACACGTGATTCCAGCGTGATTCCCACGTGATTGGCACGTGATTCACATGTGATTCCCACGTGATTCCCACGTGATTGATACGTGATTCCCAAGTGATTCCCACGTGACTGACACGTGATTCCCACGTGATTCCCATGTGATTGACACGTGATTCCCACGTGATTCCCACGTGTTTCCACGTGATTGACCCGTGATACCCACGTGATTCCCAAGTGATTTCAACGTGATTGACACGTGAATCTCACGTGAATGACACGAGATTCTCAAGTGATTCCCACGTGATTCCCCCGTGATTAACACGTGATTCCCACGTAATTCCCATGTGATTACCACGTGATTTCCACGAGATTCCCACGTGACTGCAACGTGATTCCCACATGATTGACGCATGATTCCCACGTGATTCCCACCTGGTTGACACATGATTCCCACGTGATTCCCACGTGATTGACACGTGATTCCCACGTATTTCTCACGTGATTCCCACATGATTTCCACGTGATTGACACGTGATTCCCAAGTGTTTCCCACGTGATTCCCACGTGATTGAAACCTGATTCCCACGTGATTGACACGTGATTCCCACGTGATTGACATGTAATTCCCACGTGATTCCCACGTGATTCCAACGTGATTGATACGTGATTCCCACGTGATTCCCACGTGATTGACATGTGATTCCCACGAGATTCCCACGTGATTCCCACGTGATTGACACGCGATTCCCACGTGACTCCCACATGATTCCCACGTGATTGACGCATGATTACCACTTGATTCCCACGTGATTCCATCGTGATTGACACGTGATTCCCACGAGATTCCCACATGATGCCCACGTGATTGACACGTGATTCCCACGTGATTCAAACGTAATTCCATCGTGATTGACAAGTGATTCCCACATGATTCACACGATATTGACACGTGATTCCAACGTTATTCCCACATGATTACCACGTGATTTCCATGTGATTCCCATGTGACTCCCACGTGATTCCCACGTGATTGACGCATGATCACCACTTGATTCCCACGTGATTCCATCATGATTGACACGTGACTCCCACATGACTCCCACGTGATTGACACGTGATACCCACGTGATTCCCACTTGATTCCCACGTGATTCCCACGTGACTCCCACGTGTTTCCCAAGTGATTGACGCATGATTTCCACGTGATTCCCACGTGATTCCCAAGTGATTGACACGTGATTCCCACGTGATTCCCACGTGATTCTCACGTGATTGCCACGTGATTGACACGTGAGTCCCACGTGATTATCACGTGATTCCCATGTGATTCCCAAGTGAGTGACACGTGATTCCCACGTGCTTCCCACGTGATTCCCACGTGATTCCCAAGTGATTGACACATGATTCCAACGTGATTCCCAAGTGATTCCCACATGATTGACACGTGATTCCCACGTGATTGAAACGTGATTCCACGTGATTGACACGTGATTCCCACGTAATTGACACGTCATTCCCACGTGATTCCCATGTGATTCCCACGTGATTAACACGTGATTCCCAGGTGATTCCCAAATGATTGTCACGTGATACCCACGTGATTCACACGTAATTCCATCATGATTGACACGTGATTCCCACATGATTCCCACGTTACTGACACGTGATTCCAACCTGATTCCCACGTGATTACCACGTGATTCCCATGTGATTCCCACGTGACTCCCACGTGATTCCCCCGTGATTGACGCATGATTACCACTTTATTCCCACGTGATTCCATCGTGATTGACACGTGATTCTCACGAGATTCCCATGTGATTCCCACGTGATTGACACGCGATTCCCACGTGATACCCAAGTGATTCCCACATGATTGACACGTGATTCCCACGTGATTGACACGTGATTCCCACGTGATTCCCACGTGATTCCCACGTGATTCCCACCTGATTCCAAGGGATTGAAACTTGTTTCCCACCTGATTGACACGACATTCCCACGTGATACAAAAGTGATTCCCACGTGATTCCAACGTGATTTACAGGTGATTCCCAAATGATTCCCGAGTGATACCCATGTGATGCCCACGTGATTGACACGTGATTGCTATGTGATTCCCTCGTGATTGACATGTGATTCCCACATGATTCCCATGTGATTGACACGTTATTACCACGTTATTCCCACGTGACTCCCATGTGATTCCAACGTGATTGACGCATGATTCCCACGTGATTCCCACGTGATTCCCACCTGATTCACACGTGATTCATACGGGATTGACACGTGATTCCCACGTGATTCCCACGTGATTGACACGTGACTCCCAAGTGATTCCCACGTGATTGACACGTGATTCCCATATGATTACCATGTGATTCCAACGTGATTGACACATGATGCCCATGTGATTCCCACGTGATTGACACGTGATTTCCACGTGATTCCCACTTGATTCTCACATGATTGACACGAGATTGACCCATGATTCCCACGTGAATCCCACGTGATTCCCACGTGATTCCCACGTGATTGACACGTGATTCCCACGTGATTCACATGTAATTCCATCGTGATTGACACTCGATTCCCACATGATTCCCACGATATTGACACGTGATTTCAACGTGACTCCCACGTGATTCCCACGTGGTTGACGCATGATTACCACTTGATTCCCACGTGATTCCATCATGATTGACACGTGATTCCCACATGACTCCCACGTGATTGTCACGTGATCCCCAAGTGATTCCCACGTGATTCCCAAGTGAATCTCACGTGACTCCCACGTGATTACCATGTGATTGGCGCATGATTCCCACGTGATTCCCACGTGATTTACACGTGATTCCTACGTGATTGACACGTGATTCCCACGTCATTCCCACGTGATTCCAACTTGATTGACAGGAGATTCCCATGTGATTTCCACGTGATTAAATGTGATTCCCACGATATTCCCACGTGATTGACACGTGATTCCCAAGTGATTCCCACGTGATTAACACGTGATTCCCACGTGATTCCCTCGTGATTGACACGTGATTCCCACGTGATAAATGCATGATCACCACTTGATTACCACGTGATTCCATCGTGATTGACACGTGACTCCCACATGACTCCCACGTGATTGACACGATATACCCACGTGATTCCCACTTGATTCCCACGTGATTCCCACGTGACTCCCACATGATTCCCAGGTGATTGACGCATGATTCCCACGTGATTCCCACGTGATTGACACGTGATTCCCACGTGATTGCCACGTGATTCTCACGTAATTCCCACGTGATTGACACGTGATTCCCACGTGATTATCACGTGATTCCCACGTTATTCCCAAGTGATTGACATATGATTCCAACGTGATTCCCAAGTGATTCCCACGTGATTGACACGTGATTCCCACTTGATTGACACGTGATTCCCACGAGATTGACACGTGATTCCCACGTGATTCCTACGTGATTGACACGTCATTCCCACGGGATTCCCATGTGATTCCCACGTGATTAACACGTGATTCCCAGGTGATTCCCAAATGATTGTTACGGATTCCCACTTGATTCCCACGTGATTCCCACGTGACTCCCACATGATTCCCACATGATTGACGCATGATTCCCACGTGATTCCCAAGTAATTGACACGTGATTCCCACGTGATTCTCACGTAATTCCCACGTGATTGACACGTGATTCCCACGTGATTCCTACGTGATTGACACGTCATTCCCACGTGATTCCCATGTGATTCCCACGTCATTAACAAGTTATTCCCACGTGATTCCTATGTGATTACCACGTGATTCCCACGTTATTCCCACGAGACTCCCATGTGATTCCCACGTGATTGACACGTGATTCCCACCTTATTCCCACGTGATTGATATGTCATTCCCACGTGATTCCCACGTGATTCCCACGTGATTGACACGTGATTCCCATGTGATTCCCACGTGATTCCCACATGATTCCCAAATGATTCCAACGTGATGTCCACGTGATGCCCACGTGATTGACACGTGATTCCCACATGATTCCCACGTGATTGACACGTGATTCCCACGTGATTCACACGTAATTACATCGTGATTGACACTCGATTCCCACATGATTCCCACGATATTTACACGTGATTCCAGCGTGATTCCCACGTGATTGGCACGTGATTCACATGTGATTCCCACGTGACTCCCACGTGATTCCCACGTGATTGACACGTAATTCCCTCATGATTCCCACGTGACTCCAATGTGATTCCCACGTAATTGACATGTGATTCCCACGTGATTCCACGTGATTCCCATATGATTCCAACGTGATTGACTCGTGATCCCCATATGATTCCCACGTGATTCCAACATGATTGACACGTGATTCCCACGTGATTCCCACGTGATTGACACGTGATTCCCACGTGATTGACACGTGATTCACACGTGATTGACACGTGATTCCCACGTGATTCAAAAGTGATTCCGACGTGATTCCAACGTGATTTACAAGTGATTCCCAAATGATTCCCACGTGATTCCAACGTGATTAACACGTGATTCCCACGTGATTCCCTCTTGATTTTCACATGATTGACACGTGATAGACACGTGATTCCCACGTGATTCCCACGTGATTGGCACGTGATTCCCACCTTCTTCCCACGTGATTCCCAAGGGATTGAAATGTCATTCTCATGTGATTGCCACGTGATTCCCACGTGATTGACATGTGATTCCCACGTGATTGACACGTGATTCCCACGTAATTCCCACGTGATTCCCACGTGATGCCCACGTGATTCCCACGGGATTGACACGTGTTTCCCACCGGATTGACACGTGATTCCCACGTGATTGACACGTGATTCAAACGTGATTCCCACGTGACTCCAACGTGATTCCCACGTGATTGACACGTCATTCCCACGTGATTCCTACGTGATTGACACGTCATTCCCACGTGATTCCCATGTGATTCCCACGTGATTCCCAACGGATTGACACGTGATTCCCACGTGATTTCCACGTGATTGACACGTGATTCCCACGTGATTGACACGTGATTCCCACGTGATTCCTACGTGATTGACACGTCATTCCCACGTGATTCCCATGTGATTCCCACGTGATTCCCACCGATTGACACGTGATTCCCACGTGATTCCTACGTGATTGACACGTGATTAACACGTAATTCCATCGTGATTGACACGTGATTCCCACATGATTCCCACATTATTGACACGTGATTCGAACCTGATTCCCACGTGATTACCACTTGATTCCCATATGATTCCCACGTGAGTCCCACGTGATTCCCACGTGATTGACGCATGATTACCACTTGATTCCCACGTGATTCCATCATGATTCCCACCTGATTCCCACGGGATTGAAACGTGTTTCCCACCTGATTGACACGTGATTCCCACCTGATTCAAAAGTGATTCCCACGTGATTCCAACGTGATTGACACGTGATTCCCAAATGATTCCCTTGTGATACCCATGTGATGCCCACGTGATTGACACATGATTCCTACGTGAGTCCCTCGTGATTGACACGTGATTCCCACATGATTCCCACGTGATTGACACGTTATTACCACGTGATTCCTACGTGATTACCACGTGATTCCCACGTTATTCCCACGTGACTCCCATGTGATTCCCACGTGATTTACGCATGATTCCCACGTGATTCCCACGTGATTCCCACGTGATAGACACGTGATTCCCACCTTATTCCCACGTGATTCCCACGGGATTGACTCGTGATTCCCACATGATTGACACGTGATTTCCACGTGATTCCCTCTTGATTCTCACATGATTGACACGTGATTCCCAGGTGATTCCTACGTGATTACCACGTGATTCCCACGTTATTCCCACGTGACTCCCATGTGATTCCCACGTGATTTACGCATGATTCCCACGTGATTCCCATGTGATTCCCACGTGATTGACACGTGATTCCCACCTTATTCCTACGTGATTCCCACGGGATTGACTCGTGATTCCCACGTGATTCCCACGTGATTGACTCGTGACTCCCACGTGATTCCCACGTGATTGATATGTCATTCCAACGTGATGCCCACGTGATTGACACGTGATTCCCACGTGATTCCCACATGATTGAAACGTGATTCCAGCGTGATTCCCACGTGATTGGCGCGTGATTCCCATGTGATTCCCACGTGACTCCCACGTGATTCCCACGTGATAGACACGTGATTGCCACGTGATTACCACGTGACAACAACGTGATTCCCACGTAATTGACATGTGATTCCTACGTGATTCCAACGTGATTGACTCGAGATTCCCATATGATTCCCACGTGATTCCAACATGATTGACACGTGATTCCCACGTGATTCCCACGTGATTGACACGTGATTCACACGTGATTGACACGTGATTCCCACGTGATTCAAAAGTGATTCCGACGTGATTCCAACGTGATTTACAAGTGATTCCCAAATGATTCCCGTGTGATACCCATGTGATGCCCACCTGATTGACACGTGATTCCTACGTGATTCCCTCGTGATTGACACGTTATTCCCACGTGATTCCTACGTGATTACCACGTGATTCCCACGTTATTCCCAAGTGACTCCCATGTGATTCCCACGTGATTGACGCATGATTCCCACGTGACTCCCACGTGATTGACGCATGATTCCCACGTGATCCCCAAGTCATTCCCACGTGATTCCCACGGGATTGACACGTGATTCCCACGTGATTCCCACGTGATTGACACATGATTCCCACGTGACTCCAACGTGATTCCCACGTTATTGTCATGTGATTCCCACGTGATTCCCACGTGATTGACTCGTGATTCCCATATGATTCCCACGTGATTCCAACGTGATTGACACGTGATTCCCACGTGATTCCCACGTGATTGACACGTGATTTCCACGTGATTCCCACTTGATTCTCACATGATTGACACGTGATTGACACGTGATTCCCACGTGAATCCCACGTGATTCCCATGTGATTCCCACGTGATTGACTTGTGATTCCCACCTTATTCCCACGTGATTCCCAAGGGATTGAAATGTCATTCCCACGTGATTTCCACGTGATTCAAACTTGATTGACATGTGTTTCCCACGTGATTGACACGTGATTCCCACGTAATTCCCACGTGATTCCCACGAGATTCCCACGTGATTCCCACGTGATTGGCACGAGATTCCCACCTGATTGGCACGAGATTCCGACGTAATTCCCACGTGATTCCCACGTGATTGACACGTAATTCCCACGTGACTCACACGTGATTGACACGTGATTCCCACGTTATTCCCATGTGAATCCCACGTGATTCCCACGTGATTGGCACGAGATTCCGACGTAATTCCCACGTGATTCTCACGTGATTGACACGTAATTCCCACGTGTTTCCCACGTGATTGACGCATGATTCCCACGTGATTCCCACGTGATTGACACGTGATTCCCACGTGATTCTCACATAATTCCCACGTGATTGACACGTGATTCCCACGTGATTATCACGTGATTCCCATGTGATTCCCAAGAGATTGACACGTGATTCCCACGTGCTTCCCACGTGATTCCCACGTTATTCCCAAGTGATTGACACATGATTCCAACGTGATTCCCAAGTGATTCCCTCGTGATTGACACGTGATTCCCACGTGATTCAAAAGTGATTCCCATGTGATTCCAACGTGATTGACACGTGATTCCCAAATGATTCCCGTGTGATACCCATGTGATGCACACGTGATTGAAACGTGATTCCTACGTGATTCCCACGTGATTGACGCATGATTCCCACGTGATTCCCACGTGATTGACACGTGATTCCCAAGTGATTCCCACGTGATTCCCACGTGATTCCAATGGGATTGACACGTGATTCCCACGTGATTCCCACGTGATTGACACGTGATTCCCACGTGATTGACACGTGATTCCCACGTGATTCCTACGTGATTGACACGTGATTCCCACGTGATTAACACGTTATTCCCACGTGATTCCTATGTGATTACCACGTGATTCCCACGTTATTCCCATGTGACTCCCATGTGATTCCCACGTGATTGATGCATGATTCCTACGTGATTCCCACGTGATTTCCACGATATTCCCATGGGATTGCAACATGACTCCCACGTGATTCCCACGTGATTGACACGTGATTCCCACATGATTCCCACCTGATTGACACGTGATTCCCACGTGATTCACACGTAATTACATCGTGATTGACACTCGATTCCCACATGATTCCCACGATATTGACACGTGATTCCAGCGTGATTCCCACGAGATTGGCACGTGATTCCCACGCGATTGACACGTGATTCCCACGTGATTGACACGTGATTCCCACGTGATTCCTACGTGATTGACACGTCATTCCCACGTGATTCCCATGTGATTCCCACGTCATTAACAAGTTATTCCCACGTGATTCCTATGTGATTACCACGAGATTCCCACGTGATTCCCACGAGACTCCCATGTGATTCCCACGTGATTGACGCATGATTCCCACGTGATTCCCAAGTGATTTCCACGATATTCCCACGGGATTGCAAGATGACTCCCACGTGATTCCCACGTGATTGACATGTGATTCCCACCTTATTCCCACGTGATTGATATGTCATTCCCACGTGATTCCCACGTGATTCCCACGTGATTGACACGTGATTCCCATGTGATTCCCACGTGATTCCCACATGATTCCCAAATGATTCCAACGTGATGTCCACGTGATGCCCACGTGATTGACACGTGATTCCCACATGATTCCCACGTGATTGACACGTGATTCCCACGTGATTCACACGTAATTACATCGTGATTGACACTCGATTCCCACATGATTCCCACGATATTTACACGTGATTCCAGCGTGATTCCCACGTGATTGGCACGTGATTCATATGTGATTCCCACGTGACTCCCACGTGATTCCCACGTGATTGACACGTAATTCCCTCGTGATTCCCACGTGACTCCAACGTGATTCCCACGTAATTGACATGTGATTCCCACGTGATTCCCACGTGATTGACTTGTGATCCCCATATGATTCCCACGTGATTCCAACGTGATTGACACGTGATTCCCACGTGATTCCCATGTGATTGACACGTGATTCCCACGTGATTGACAGGTGATTCACACGTGATTGACACGTGATTCCCACGTGATTCAAAGTGATTCCGACGTGATTCCCACGTGATTCACAAGTGATTCCCAAATGATTCCCGTGTGATACCCATGTGATGCCCACGTGATTGACACGTGATTCCTACGGGATTCCCTCGTGATTGACACGTTATTCCCACGTAATTCCTACGTGATTACCACGTGATTCCCACGTTATTCCCATGTTTCTGCCATGTGATTCCCACGTGATTGACGCATGATTCCCACGTGATTCCCACGTGATTGACACGTGATTCCCAAGTGATTCCCACGTGATTCCTACGGGATTGACACCTGATTCGCACGTGATTCCCACGTGATTCCTATAGGATTGACACGTGATTCCCACGTTATTCCCACGTGATTCCCACGTGATTGACACGTGATTCCCACGTGATTGACACGTGATTCCCACGTGATTCCTACGTGATTGACACGTGATTCCCACGTGATTAACACGTTATTCCCACGTGATTCCTATGTGATTACCACGTGATTCCCACGTTATTCCCACGTGACTCCCATGTGATTCCCACGTGATTGATGCATGATTCCTACGTGATTCCCACGTGATTTCCACGATATTCCCACGGGATTGCAACATGACTCCCACGTGATTCCCACGTGATTGACACGTGATTCCCACATGATTCCCACCTGATTGACACGTGATTCCCACGTGATTCACACGTAATTACATCGTGATTGACACTCGATTCCCACATGATTCCCACGATATTGACACGTGATTCCAGCGTGATTCCCACGAGATTGGCACGTGATTCACATGTGATTCCCACGTGACTCCCACGTGATTCCCACGTGATTGACACGTGATTCCCTCGTGATTCCCACGTGACTCCAACGTGATTCCCACATAATTGACATGTGATTCCCTCGTGATTCCCACGTGATTGACTCGTGATCCCCATATGATTCCCACGTGATTCCAACGTGATTGACACGTGATTCCCACGTGATTCCCATGTGATTGACACGTGATTCCCACGTGATTGACAGGTGATTCACACGTGATTGACACGTGATTCCCACGTGATTCAAAGTGATTCCGACGTGATTCCCACGTGATTCACAAGTGATTCCCAAATGATTCCCGTGTGATACCCATGTGATGCCCACGTGATTGACACGTGATTCCTACGTGATTCCCTCGTGATTGACACGTTATTCCCACGTAATTCCTACGTGATTACGACGTGATTCCCACGTTATTCCCATGTTTCTGCCATGTGATTCCCACGTGATTGATGCATGATTCCCACCTGATTCCCACGTGATTGACACGTGATTTCCAGGTGATTCCCACGTGATTCCTACGGGATTGACACGTGATTTGCACGTGATTCCCACGTGATTCCTATAGGATTGACACGTGATTCCCACGTTATTCCCACGTGATTCCCACGTGATTGACACGTGATTCCCACGTGATTCCCCGTGATTCCCATATGATTCCAACGTGAATGACACGTGATTCCCAAATGATTCCCACGTGATGCCAACGTGATTGACACATCATTCCCACGTGATTCCAACTTGATTGACACGAGATTCCCATGTGATTTCCACGTGATTAAATGTGATTCCCACGATATTCCCACGTGATTGACATGTGATTCCCAAGTGATTCCCACGTGATTAACACGTGATTCCCACGTGATTCCCTCGTGATTGACACGTGATTCCTACGTGATAAACGCATGATCACCACTTGATTACCACGTGATTCCATCGTGATTGACACGTGACTCCCACATGACTCCCACGTGATGGACACGTTATACCCACGTGATTCCCACTTGATTCCCACGTGATTCCCACGTGACTCCCACATGACTCCCACGTGATTGACGCATGATTCCCACGTGATTCCCACGTGATTGACACGTGATTCCCACGTGATTCCCACGTGATTCTCACGTAATTCCCACGTGATTGAGACGTGATTCCCACGTGATTATCACGTGATTCCCACGTTATTCCCAAGTGATTGACATATGATTCCAACGTGATTCCCACGTGATTCCCACGTGATTGACGCATGATTACCACTTGATTCCCACGTGATTCCATCATGATTCCCACCTGATTCCCACGGGATTGAAACGTGTTTCCCACGTGATTGACACGTGATTCCCACGTGATTCAAAAGTGATTCCCACGTGATTCCAACGTGATTGACACGTGATTCCCAAATGATTCCCTTGTGATACCCATGTGATGCCCACGTGATTGACACGTGATTCCTACGTGAGTCCCTCGTGATTGACACGTGATTCCCACATGATTCCCACGTGATTGACACGTTATTCCCACGTGATTCCTACGTGATTACCACGTGATTCCCACGTTATTCCCACGTGACTCCCATGTGATTCCCACGTGATTTACGCATGATTCCCACGTGATTCCCACGTGATTCCCAAGTGATTCCCACGTGATTGACACGTGATTCCCACCTTATTCCCACGTGATTCCCACGGGATTGACTCGTGATTCCCACGTGATTCCCACATGATTGACACGTGATTTCCACGTGATTCCCACTTGATTCTCACATGATTGACCCGTGATTCCCACGTGATTCCTACGTGATTACCACTTGATTCCCACGTTATTCCCACGTGACTCACATGTGATTCCCACGTGATTTACGCATGATTCCCACGTGATTCCCACGTGATTCCCACGGGATTGACTCGTGATTCCCACGTGATTCCCACGTGATTGACTCGTGATTCCCACGTGATTCCCACGTGATTGATATGTCATTCCAACGTGATGCCCACGTGATTGACACGTGATTCCCACATGATTCCCACATGATTGAAACGTGATTCCAGCGTGATTCCCACGTGAATGGCGCGTGATTCCCATGTGATTCCCACGTGACTCCCACGTGATTCCCACGTGATAGACACGTGATTCCCACGTGATTACCACGTGACAACAACGTGATTCCCACGTAATTGACATGTGATTCCTACGTGATTCCCACGTGATTGACTCGAGATTCCCATATGATTCCCACGTGATTCCAACATGATTGACACGTGATTCCCACGTGATTCCCACGTGATTGACACGTGATTCCCACGTGATTGACACGTGATTCACACGTGATTGCCACGTGATTCCCACGTGATTCAAAAGTGATTCCGACGTGATTCCAACGTGATTTACAAGTGATTCCAAAATGATTCCCGTGTGATACCCATGTGATGCCCACCTGATTGACACGTGATTCCTACGTGATTCCCTCGTGATTGACACGTTATTCCCACGTGATTCCTACGTGATTACCACGTGATTCCCACGTTATTCCCACGTGACTCCCATGTGATTCCCACGTGATTGACGCATGATTCCCAAGTGATTCCCACGTGATTGACACGATATACCCACGTGATTCCCACTTGATTCCCACGTGATTCCCACGTGACTCCCACATGATTCCCACGTGATTGACGCATGATTCCCACGTGATTCCCACGTGATTGACACGTGATTCCCACGTGATTCTCACGTAATTCCCACGTGATTGACACGTGATTCCCACGTGATTATCACGTGATTCCCACGTTATTCCCAAGTGATTCCCACGTGATTGACACGTGATTCCCACGTGATTGACACGTGATTCCCACGTGATTCCTACGTGATTGACACGTCATTCCCACGTGATTCCCACGTGACTCCCATGTGATTCCCACGTGATTGACACGTGATTCCCACGTGATTGACACGTGATTCCCACGTGATTCCTACGTGATTGACACGTGATTCCCACGTGATTAACACGTTATTCCCACGTGATTCCTATGTGATTACCACGTGATTCCCACGTTATTCCCACGTGACTCCCCTGTGATTCCCACGTGATTGATGCATGATTCCTACGTGATTCCCACGTGATTTCCACGATATTCCCACGGGATTGCAACATGACTCCCACGTGATTCCCACGTGATTGACACGTGATTCCCACATGATTCCCACCTGATTGACACGTGATTCCCACGTGATTCACACGTAATTACATCGTGATTGACACTCAATTCCCACATGATTCCCACGATATTGACACGTGATTCCAGCGTGATTCCCACGAGATTGGCACGTGATTCACATGTGATTCCCACGTGACTCCCACGTGATTCCCACGTGATTGACACGTGATTCCCTCGTGATTCCCACGTGACTCCAACGTGATTCCCACATAATCGACATGTGATTCCCTCGTGATTCCCACGTGATTGACTCGTGATCCCCATATGATTCCCACGTGATTCCAACGTGATTGACACGTGATTCCCACGTGATTCCCATGTGATTGACACGTGATTCCCACGTGATTCCCACTTGATTCCCACGTGATTGACGCATGATTCCCACATGACTCCCACGTGATTGTCACGTGATACCCACGTGATTCCCACTTGATTCCCACGTGATACCCACATGATTCCCACGTGACTCCCACGTGATTCCCACGTGATTGGCGCATGATTCCCACGTGATTCCCACGTGATTGACACGTGATTCTTACGTGATTGACACGTGATTCCCACGTGATTCCTCTGGGATTGACACGTGATTCCCATGTGATTCCCACGTGATTCCCACGTGATTCACAGGTAATTCCATCGTGATTGACACTCGATTCCCACATGATTCCCACGATATTGACACGTGATTCCAGCGTGATTCCCACGTGATTAGCACGTGATTCCCATGTGATTCCCACGTGACTCCCACGTGATTCCCACGTGATTGACGCATGATTACATCTTGATTCCCACGTGATTCCATCATGATTGACACGTGATTCCCACGTGATTCCCACAGGATTGCCACGTGATTCCCACGTGATTGACACGTGATTCCCACGTGATTACCACGTGATTGACACGTGATTCCCACCTTATTCCCACGTGATTCCCAAGGGATTGAAATGTCATTCCCACGTGATTGCCTCGTGATTCCCATGTGATTGACATGTGATTCCCACGTGATTGACACGTGATTCCCACGTAATTCCCATGTGATTCCCACGTGATTCCGACGTGATTCCCATGGGATTGACACGTGATTCCCACGGGATTGACACGTGATTCCCACGTGATTCCCACGTGATTGACAGGTGATTCCCACCTTATTCCCACGTGATTCCCATGGGATTGAAATGTCATTCCCACGTGATTGCCACGTGATTCCCACGTGATTGACATGTGATTCCCACGTGATTGCCAAGTGATTCCCACATAATTCCCACGTGATTCCCACATGATTCCCACGTGATTCCCACAGGATTGACACGTGATTCCCACGTGATTGACACGTGATTCCCACGTGATTCTCACGTGATTGACACGTGATTCCCACCTTATTCCCACGTGATTCCCACGGGATTGAAATGTCATTCCCACGTGATTGCCACGTGATTCCCACGTGATTGACATGTGATTCCCATGTGATTGACACGTGATTCCCACGTAATTCCCACATGATTCCCACGTGACTCCAACGTGATTCCCACGTAATTGACACGTGATTCCCACGTGATTGACACGTGATTCCAACGTGATAGACACGTGATTCCCACGTGATTCCCAAGTGATTTACACATGATTCCCACGTGATTCCCAAGTGATTCCCACGTGATTGACATGTGATTCCCACGTGATTGACACGTGATTCCCACGTAATTCCCACGTGATTCCCACATGATTCCCACGTGATTCCCACTGGATTGACACGTGATTCCCACGTGATTGACACGAAATTCCCACGTGATTCCCACGTGATTGACACATGATTCCCACCTTATTCCCACGTGATTCCCAAGGGATTGAAATGTCATTCCCAAGTGATTGCCACGTGATTCCCACGTGATTGACATGTGATTCCCACGTGATTGACATGTGATTCCCACGTAATTTCCACGTGTTTCCCACGTGACTCCAACGTGATTCCCACGTAATTGACGCGTGATGCCCACGTGATTGAAACGTGATTCCCACGAGATTGACACGTGATTCCCACGTGATTCCCAAGTGATTTACACATGATTCCAACGTGATTCCTAAGTGATTCCCACGTGACTGACACGTAATTCCCATGTGATTCCCACGTGATTGACTCGTGATTCTCATATGATTCCCACGTGATTCCAACGTGATTGACACGTGATTCCCACGTAATTGACACGTGATTTCCACGTGATTCCCACTTGATTCTCACATGATTGACACGTGATTTACACGTGATTCCCACGAGAATCCCACGTGATTCCCATGTGATTACCACGTGAGTGACACGTGATTCCCACGTTATTCCCACGTGATTCCCACGGGATTGACATGTCATTCCCAAGTGATTGCCACGTGATTCCCACGTGATTGACATGTGATTCCCACGTGATTCCCCCGTGATTCCCACGTGATTCCAAAATGATTTCCACGGGATGCCCACATGATGCTCACGTGATTGACACGTGATTCCCACATGATTCCCACGTGATTGACACGTGATTCGCACGTGATTCAATCGTAATTCCATCGTGATTGACAAGTGATTCCCACATGATTCAAACGATATTGACACGTGATTCCAACGTGATTCCCACATGATTACCACGTGATTCCCATGTGATTCCCACGTGACTCCCACGTGATTCCCACGTGATTGACGCATGATCACCACTTGATTCCCACGTGATTCCATCATGATTGACACGTGACTCCCACATGACTCCCATGTGATTGACACGTGATACCCACATGATTCCCACTTGATTCCCACGTGATTCCCACGTGACTCCCACGTGTTGCCCACGTGGTTGACGCATGATTTCCACGTGATTCCCACGTGATTCCCAAGTGATTGACACGTGATTCCCACGTGATTCCCACGTGATTCTCACGTGATTCCCACGTGATTGACACGTGAGTCCCACGTGATTATCACGTGATTCCCATGTGATTCCCAAGTGAGTGACACGTGATTCCCACGTGCTTCCCACGTGATTCCCACGTGATTCCCAAGTGATTGACACATGATTCCAACGTGATTCCCAAGTGATTCCCACATGATTGACACGTGATTCCCACGTGATTGAAACGTGATTCCGACGTGATTGACACGTGATTCCCACGTGATTCCCACGTGATTGACACGTCATTCCCACGTGATTCCCATGTGATTCCCACGTGATTAACACGTGATTCCCAGGTGATTCCAACGTGATTGACACGTGATTCCCAAATGATTCCCACGTGATGCCCACGTGATTGACACGTCATTCCCACGTGGTTCCAACTTGATTGACACGTGATTCCCACGAGATTCCCACGTGATTCCCACGTGATTGACAGGTGATTACCACTTGATTCCCACGTGATTCCATCGTGATTCCCACGTGATTCCATCGTGATTGACACGTGATTCCCAAATGATTCCCACGTGATGCCCACGTGGTTGACACGTCATTCCCACGTGGTTCCAACTTGATTGACACGAGATTCCCATGTGATTTCCACGTGATTAAATGTGATTCCCATGTGATTGATACGTGATTCCCAAGTGATTCCCACGTGACTGACACGTGATTCCCACGTGATTCCCATGTGATTGACACGTGATTCCCACGTGATTCCCACGTGTTTCCACGTGATTGACCCGTGATACCCACGTGATTCCCAAGTGATTTCAACGTGATTGACACGTGAATCTCACGTGAATGACACGAGATTCTCAAGTGATTCCCACGTGATTCCCCCGTGATTAACACGTGATTCCCACGTAATTCCCATGTGATTACCACGTGATTTCCACGAGATTCCCACGTGACTGCAACGTGATTCCCACATGATTGACGCATGATTCCCACGTGATTCCCACCTGGTTGACACATGATTCCCATGTGATTCCCACGTGATTGACACGTGATTCCCACGTATTTCTCACGTGATTCCCACATGATTTCCACGTGATTGACACGTGATTCCCAAGTGTTTCCCACGTGATTCCCACGTGATTGAAACCTGATTCCCACGTGATTGACACGTGATTCCCACGTGATTGACATGTAATTCCCACGTGATTCCCACGTGATTCCAACGTGATTGATACGTGATTCCCACGTGATTCCCACGTGATTGACATGTGATTCCCACGAGATTCCCACGTGATTCCCACGTGATTGACACGCGATTCCCACGTGACTCCCACATGATTCCCACGTGATTGACGCATGATTACCACTTGATTCCCACGTGATTCCATCGTGATTGACACGTGATTCCCACGAGATTCCCACATGATGCCCACGTGATTGACACGTGATTCCCACGTGATTCAAACGTAATTCCATCGTGATTGACAAGTGATTCCCACATGATTCACACGATATTGACACGTGATTCCAACGTTATTCCCACATGATTACCACGTGATTTCCATGTGATTCCCATGTGACTCCCACGTGATTCCCACGTGATTGACGCATGATCACCACTTGATTCCCACGTGATTCCATCATGATTGACACGTGACTCCCACATGACTCCCACGTGATTGACACGTGATACCCACGTGATTCCCACTTGATTCCCACGTGATTCCCACGTGACTCCCACGTGTTTCCCAAGTGATTGACGCATGATTTCCACGTGATTCCCACGTGATTCCCAAGTGATTGACACGTGATTCCCACGTGATTCCCACGTGATTCTCACGTGATTGCCACGTGATTGACACGTGAGTCCCACGTGATTATCACGTGATTCCCATGTGATTCCCAAGTGAGTGACACGTGATTCCCACGTGCTTCCCACGTGATTCCCACGTGATTCCCAAGTGATTGACACATGATTCCAACGTGATTCCCAAGTGATTCCCACATGATTGACACGTGATTCCCACGTGATTGAAACGTGATTCCACGTGATTGACACGTGATTCCCACGTAATTGACACGTCATTCCCACGTGATTCCCATGTGATTCCCACGTGATTAACACGTGATTCCCAGGTGATTCCCAAATGATTGTCACGTGATACCCACGTGATTCACACGTAATTCCATCATGATTGACACGTGATTCCCACATGATTCCCACGTTACTGACACGTGATTCCAACCTGATTCCCACGTGATTACCACGTGATTCGCATGTGATTCCCACGTGACTCCCACGTGATTCCCCCGTGATTGACGCATGATTACCACTTTATTCCCACGTGATTCCATCGTGATTGACACGTGATTCTCACGAGATTCCCATGTGATTCCCACGTGATTGACACGCGATTCCCACGTGATACCCAAGTGATTCCCACATGATTGACACGTGATTCCCACGTGATTGACACGTGATTCCCACGTGATTCCCACGTGATTCCCACGTGATTCCCACCTGATTCCAAGGGATTGAAACTTGTTTCCCACCTGATTGACACGACATTCCCACGTGATACAAAAGTGATTCCCACGTGATTCCAACGTGATTTACAGGTGATTCCCAAATGATTCCCGAGTGATACCCATGTGAGGCCCACGTGATTGACACGTGATTGCTATGTGATTCCCTCGTGATTGACATGTGATTCCCACATGATTCCCACGTGATTGACACGTTATTACCACGTTATTCCCACGTGACTCCCATGTGATTCCAACGTGATTGACGCATGATTCCCACGTGATTCCCACGTGATTCCCACCTGATTCACACGTGATTCATACGGGATTGACACGTGATTCCCACGTGATTCCCACGTGATTGACACGTGACTCCCAAGTGATTCCCACGTGATTGACACGTGATTCCCATATGATTACCATGTGATTCCAACGTGATTGACACATGATGCCCATGTGATTCCCACGTGATTGACACGTGATTTCCACGTGATTCCCACTTGATTCTCACATGATTGACACGAGATTGACCCATGATTCCCACGTGAATCCCACGTGATTCCCACGTGATTCCCACGTGATTGACACGTGATTCCCACGTGATTCACATGTAATTCCATCGTGATTGACACTCGATTCCCACATGATTCCCACGATATTGACACGTGATTTCAACGTGACTCCCACGTGATTCCCACGTGGTTGACGCATGATTACCACTTGATTCCCACGTGATTCCATCATGATTGACACGTGATTCCCACATGACTCCCACGTGATTGTCACGTGATCCCCAAGTGATTCCCACGTGATTCCCAAGTGAATCTCACGTGACTCCCACGTGATTACCATGTGATTGGCGCATGATTCCCACGTGATTCCCACGTGATTTACACGTGATTCCTACGTGATTGACACGTGATTCCCACGTCATTCCCACGTGATTCCAACTTGATTGACACGAGATTCCCATGTGATTTCCACGTGATTAAATGTGATTCCCACGATATTCCCACGTGATTGACACGTGATTCCCAAGTGATTCCCACGTGATTAACACGTGATTCCCACGTGATTCCCTCGTGATTGACACGTGATTCCCACGTGATAAATGCATGATCACCACTTGATTACCACGTGATTCCATCGTGATTGACACGTGACTCCCACATGACTCCCACGTGATTGACACGATATACCCACGTGATTCCCACTTTATTCCCACGTGATTCCCACGTGACTCCCACATGATTCCCAGGTGATTGACGCATGATTCCCACGTGATTCCCACGTGATTGACACGTGATTCCCACGTGATTGCCACGTGATTCTCACGTAATTCCCACGTGATTGACACGTGATTCCCACGTGATTATCACGTGATTCCCACGTTATTCCCAAGTGATTGACATATGATTCCAACGTGATTCCCAAGTGATTCCCACGTGATTGACACGTGATTCCCACTTGATTGACACGTGATTCCCACGAGATTGACACGTGATTCCCACGTGATTCCTACGTGATTGACACGTCATTCCCACGGGATTCCCATGTGATTCCCACGTGATTAACACGTGATTCCCAGGTGATTCCCAAATGATTGTTACGGATTCCCACTTGATTCCCACGTGATTCCCACGTGACTCCCACATGATTCCCACATGATTGACGCATGATTCCCACGTGATTCCCAAGTAATTGACACGTGATTCCCACGTGATTCTCACGTAATTCCCACGTGATTGACACGTGATTCCCACGTGATTCCTACGTGATTGACACGTCATTCCCACGTGATTCCCATGTGATTCCCACGTCATTAACAAGTTATTCCCACGTGATTCCTATGTGATTACCACGTGATTCCCACGTTATTCCCACGAGACTCCCATGTGATTCCCACGTGATTGACACGTGATTCCCACCTTATTCCCACGTGATTGATATGTCATTCCCACGTGATTCCCACGTGATTCCCACGTGATTGACACGTGATTCCCATGTGATTCCCACGTGATTCCCACATGATTCCCAAATGATTCCAACGTGATGTCCACGTGATGCCCACGTGATTGACACGTGATTCCCACATGATTCCCACGTGATTGACACGTGATTCCCACGTGATTCACACGTAATTACATCGTGATTGACACTCGATTCCCACATGATTCCCACGATATTTACACGTGATTCCAGCGTGATTCCCACGTGATTGGCACGTGATTCACATGTGATTCCCACGTGACTCCCACGTGATTCCCACGTGATTGACACGTAATTCCCTCATGATTCCCACGTGACTCCAATGTGATTCCCACGTAATTGACATGTGATTCCCACGTGATTCCACGTGATTCCCATATGATTCCAACGTGATTGACTCGTGATCCCCATATGATTCCCACGTGATTCCAACATGATTGACACGTGATTCCCACGTGATTCCCACGTGATTGACACGTGATTCCCACGTGATTGACACGTGATTCACACGTGATTGACACGTGATTCCCACGTGATTCAAAAGTGATTCCGACGTGATTCCAACGTGATTTACAAGTGATTCCCAAATGATTCCCACGTGATTCCAACGTGATTAACACGTGATTCCCACGTGATTCCCTCTTGATTTTCACATGATTGACACGTGATAGACACGTGATTCCCACGTGATTCCCACGTGATTGGCACGTGATTCCCACCTTCTTCCCACGTGATTCCCAAGGGATTGAAATGTCATTCTCATGTGATTGCCACGTGATTCCCACGTGATTGACATGTGATTCCCACGTGATTGACACGTGATTCCCACGTAATTCCCACGTGATTCCCACGTGATGCCCACGTGATTCCCACGGGATTGACACGTGTTTCCCACCGGATTGACACGTGATTCCCACGTGATTGACACGTGATTCAAACGTGATTCCCACGTGACTCCAACGTGATTCCCACGTGATTGACACGTCATTCCCACGTGATTCCTACGTGATTGACACGTCATTCCCACGTGATTCCCATGTGATTCCCACGTGATTCCCAACGGATTGACACGTGATTCCCACGTGATTTCCACGTGATTGACACGTGATTCCCACGTGATTGACACGTGATTCCCACGTGATTCCTACGTGATTGACACGTCATTCCCACGTGATTCCCATGTGATTCCCACGTGATTCCCACCGATTGACACGTGATTCCCACGTGATTCCTACGTGATTGACACGTGATTAACACGTAATTCCATCGTGATTGACACGTGATTCCCACATGATTCCCACATTATTGACACGTGATTCGAACCTGATTCCCACGTGATTACCACTTGATTCCCATATGATTCCCACGTGAGTCCCACGTGATTCCCACGTGATTGACGCATGATTACCACTTGATTCCCACGTGATTCCATCATGATTCCCACCTGATTCCCACGGGATTGAAACGTGTTTCCCACCTGATTGACACGTGATTCCCACCTGATTCAAAAGTGATTCCCACGTGATTCCAACGTGATTGACACGTGATTCCCAAATGATTCCCTTGTGATACCCATGTGATGCCCACGTGATTGACCCATGATTCCCACGTGAATCCCACGTGATTCCCACGTGATTCCCACGTGATTGACACGTGATTCCCACGTGATTCACATGTAATTCCATCGTGATTGACACTCGATTCCCACATGATTCCCACGATATTGACACGTGATTTCAACGTGACTCCCACGTGATTCCCACGTGGTTGACGCATGATTACCACTTGATTCCCACGTGATTCCATCATGATTGACACGTGATTCCCACATGACTCCCACGTGATTGTCACGTGATCCCCAAGTGATTCCCACGTGATTCCCAAGTGAATCTCACGTGACTCCCACGTGATTACCATGTGATTGGCGCATGATTCCCACGTGATTCCCACGTGATTTACACGTGATTCCTACGTGATTGACACGTGATTCCCACGTCATTCCCACGTGATTCCAACTTGATTGACACGAGATTCCCATGTGATTTCCACGTGATTAAATGTGATTCCCACGATATTCCCACGTGATTGACACGTGATTCCCAAGTGATTCCCACGTGATTAACACGTGATTCCCACGTGATTCCCTCGTGATTGACACGTGATTCCCACGTGATAAATGCATGATCACCACTTGATTACCACGTGATTCCATCGTGATTGACACGTGACTCCCACATGACTCCCACGTGATTGACACGATATACCCACGTGATTCCCACTTTATTCCCACGTGATTCCCACGTGACTCCCACATGATTCCCAGGTGATTGACGCATGATTCCCACGTGATTCCCACGTGATTGACACGTGATTCCCACGTGATTGCCACGTGATTCTCACGTAATTCCCACGTGATTGACACGTGATTCCCACGTGATTATCACGTGATTCCCACGTTATTCCCAAGTGATTGACATATGATTCCAACGTGATTCCCAAGTGATTCCCACGTGATTGACACGTGATTCCCACTTGATTGACACGTGATTCCCACGAGATTGACACGTGATTCCCACGTGATTCCTACGTGATTGACACGTCATTCCCACGGGATTCCCATGTGATTCCCACGTGATTAACACGTGATTCCCAGGTGATTCCCAAATGATTGTTACGGATTCCCACTTGATTCCCACGTGATTCCCACGTGACTCCCACATGATTCCCACATGATTGACGCATGATTCCCACGTGATTCCCAAGTAATTGACACGTGATTCCCACGTGATTCTCACGTAATTCCCACGTGATTGACACGTGATTCCCACGTGATTCCTACGTGATTGACACGTCATTCCCACGTGATTCCCATGTGATTCCCACGTCATTAACAAGTTATTCCCACGTGATTCCTATGTGATTACCACGTGATTCCCACGTTATTCCCACGAGACTCCCATGTGATTCCCACGTGATTGACACGTGATTCCCACCTTATTCCCACGTGATTGATATGTCATTCCCACGTGATTCCCACGTGATTCCCACGTGATTGACACGTGATTCCCATGTGATTCCCACGTGATTCCCACATGATTCCCAAATGATTCCAACGTGATGTCCACGTGATGCCCACGTGATTGACACGTGATTCCCACATGATTCCCACGTGATTGACACGTGATTCCCACGTGATTCACACGTAATTACATCGTGATTGACACTCGATTCCCACATGATTCCCACGATATTTACACGTGATTCCAGCGTGATTCCCACGTGATTGGCACGTGATTCACATGTGATTCCCACGTGACTCCCACGTGATTCCCACGTGATTGACACGTAATTCCCTCATGATTCCCACGTGACTCCAATGTGATTCCCACGTAATTGACATGTGATTCCCACGTGATTCCACGTGATTCCCATATGATTCCAACGTGATTGACTCGTGATCCCCATATGATTCCCACGTGATTCCAACATGATTGACACGTGATTCCCACGTGATTCCCACGTGATTGACACGTGATTCCCACGTGATTGACACGTGATTCACACGTGATTGACACGTGATTCCCACGTGATTCAAAAGTGATTCCGACGTGATTCCAACGTGATTTACAAGTGATTCCCAAATGATTCCCACGTGATTCCAACGTGATTAACACGTGATTCCCACGTGATTCCCTCTTGATTTTCACATGATTGACACGTGATAGACACGTGATTCCCACGTGATTCCCACGTGATTGGCACGTGATTCCCACCTTCTTCCCACGTGATTCCCAAGGGATTGAAATGTCATTCTCATGTGATTGCCACGTGATTCCCACGTGATTGACATGTGATTCCCACGTGATTGACACGTGATTCCCACGTAATTCCCACGTGATTCCCACGTGATGCCCACGTGATTCCCACGGGATTGACACGTGTTTCCCACCGGATTGACACGTGATTCCCACGTGATTGACACGTGATTCAAACGTGATTCCCACGTGACTCCAACGTGATTCCCACGTGATTGACACGTCATTCCCACGTGATTCCTACGTGATTGACACGTCATTCCCACGTGATTCCCATGTGATTCCCACGTGATTCCCAACGGATTGACACGTGATTCCCACGTGATTTCCACGTGATTGACACGTGATTCCCACGTGATTGACACGTGATTCCCACGTGATTCCTACGTGATTGACACGTCATTCCCACGTGATTCCCATGTGATTCCCACGTGATTCCCACCGATTGACACGTGATTCCCACGTGATTCCTACGTGATTGACACGTGATTAACACGTAATTCCATCGTGATTGACACGTGATTCCCACATGATTCCCACATTATTGACACGTGATTCGAACCTGATTCCCACGTGATTACCACTTGATTCCCATATGATTCCCACGTGAGTCCCACGTGATTCCCACGTGATTGACGCATGATTACCACTTGATTCCCACGTGATTCCATCATGATTCCCACCTGATTCCCACGGGATTGAAACGTGTTTCCCACCTGATTGACACGTGATTCCCACCTGATTCAAAAGTGATTCCCACGTGATTCCAACGTGATTGACACGTGATTCCCAAATGATTCCCTTGTGATACCCATGTGATGCCCACGTGATTGACACATGATTCCTACGTGAGTCCCTCGTGATTGACACGTGATTCCCACATGATTCCCACGTGATTGACACGTTATTACCACGTGATTCCTACGTGATTACCACGTGATTCCCACGTTATTCCCACGTGACTCCCATGTGATTCCCACGTGATTTACGCATGATTCCCACGTGATTCCCACGTGATTCCCACGTGATAGACACGTGATTCCCACCTTATTCCCACGTGATTCCCACGGGATTGACTCGTGATTCCCACATGATTGACACGTGATTTCCACGTGATTCCCTCTTGATTCTCACATGATTGACACGTGATTCCCAGGTGATTCCTACGTGATTACCACGTGATTCCCACGTTATTCCCACGTGACTCCCATGTGATTCCCACGTGATTTACGCATGATTCCCACGTGATTCCCATGTGATTCCCACGTGATTGACACGTGATTCCCACCTTATTCCTACGTGATTCCCACGGGATTGACTCGTGATTCCCACGTGATTCCCACGTGATTGACTCGTGATTCCCACGTGATTCCCACGTGATTGATATGTCATTCCAACGTGATGCCCACGTGATTGACACGTGATTCCCACGTGATTCCCACATGATTGAAACGTGATTCCAGCGTGATTCCCACGTGATTGGCGCGTGATTCCCATGTGATTCCCACGTGACTCCCACGTGATTCCCACGTGATAGACACGTGATTGCCACGTGATTACCACGTGACAACAACGTGATTCCCACGTAATTGACATGTGATTCCTACGTGATTCCAACGTGATTGACTCGAGATTCCCATATGATTCCCACGTGATTCCAACATGATTGACACGTGATTCCCACGTGATTCCCACGTGATTGACACGTGATTCACACGTGATTGACACGTGATTCCCACGTGATTCAAAAGTGATTCCGACGTGATTCCAACGTGATTTACAAGTGATTCCCAAATGATTCCCGTGTGATACCCATGTGATGCCCACCTGATTGACACGTGATTCCTACGTGATTCCCTCGTGATTGACACGTTATTCCCACGTGATTCCTACGTGATTACCACGTGATTCCCACGTTATTCCCAAGTGACTCCCATGTGATTCCCACGTGATTGACGCATGATTCCCACGTGACTCCCACGTGATTGACGCATGATTCCCACGTGATCCCCAAGTCATTCCCACGTGATTCCCACGGGATTGACACGTGATTCCCACGTGATTCCCACGTGATTGACACATGATTCCCACGTGACTCCAACGTGATTCCCACGTTATTGTCATGTGATTCCCACGTGATTCCCACGTGATTGACTCGTGATTCCCATATGATTCCCACGTGATTCCAACGTGATTGACACGTGATTCCCACGTGATTCCCACGTGATTGACACGTGATTTCCACGTGATTCCCACTTGATTCTCACATGATTGACACGTGATTGACACGTGATTCCCACGTGAATCCCACGTGATTCCCATGTGATTCCCACGTGATTGACTTGTGATTCCCACCTTATTCCCACGTGATTCCCAAGGGATTGAAATGTCATTCCCACGTGATTTCCACGTGATTCAAACTTGATTGACATGTGTTTCCCACGTGATTGACACGTGATTCCCACGTAATTCCCACGTGATTCCCACGAGATTCCCACGTAATTCCCACATGATTGGCACGAGATTCCCACCTGATTGGCACGAGATTCCGACGTAATTCCCACGTGATTCCCACGTGATTGACACGTAATTCCCACGTGACTCACACGTGATTGACACGTGATTCCCACGTTATTCCCATGTGAATCCCACGTGATTCCCACGTGATTGGCACGAGATTCCGACGTAATTCCCACGTGATTCTCACGTGATTGACACGTAATTCCCACGTGTTTCCCACGTGATTGACGCATGATTCCCACGTGATTCCCACGTGATTGACACGTGATTCCCACGTGATTCTCACATAATTCCCACGTGATTGACACGTGATTCCCACGTGATTATCACGTGATTCCCATGTGATTCCCAAGAGATTGACACGTGATTCCCACGTGCTTCCCACGTGATTCCCACGTTATTCCCAAGTGATTGACACATGATTCCAACGTGATTCCCAAGTGATTCCCTCGTGATTGACACGTGATTCCCACGTGATTCAAAAGTGATTCCCATGTGATTCCAACGTGATTGACACGTGATTCCCAAATGATTCCCGTGTGATACCCATGTGATGCACACGTGATTGAAACGTGATTCCTACGTGATTCCCACGTGATTGACGCATGATTCCCACGTGATTCCCACGTGATTGACACGTGATTCCCAAGTGATTCCCACGTGATTCCCACGTGATTCCAACGGGATTGACACGTGATTCGCACGTGATTCCCACGTGATTGACGCATGATTCCCACGTGACTCACACGTGATTGACGCATGATTCCCATGTGATTCCCAAGTGATTCCCACGTGAATCCCACGGGATTGACACGTGATTCCCACGTGATTCCCAAGTGATTGACACGTGTTTCCCACGTGATTCCGACGTGACTCCAACGTGATTCCCACGTAATTGACATGTGATTCCTACGTGATTCCCACTTGATTGACTCGTGATTCCCATATGATTCCCACGTGATTTCAACGTGATTGACACGTGATTCCCACGTGATTGACACGTGATTTCCACGTGATTCCCTCTTGATTCTCACATGATTGACACGTGATTTACACGTGATTCCCATGTGATTCCCATGTGATTCCCACGTGATTGACACGTGATTCCCACCTTATTCCCACGTGATACCCAAGGGATTGAAATGTCATTCCCACGTGATTGCCACGTGATTCCCACGTGATTGATATCTGATTCCCACGTGATTGACACGTGATTCCCACGTAATTCCCACGTGATTCCCACGTGATTCCTACGTGATTCCCACGGGATTGACACATGATTCCCACGTGATTGACACGTGATTCCCACGTGAATCCCACGTGATTGACACGTGATTCCCACGTGATTCCCACGTGACTCCAACGTGATTCCCACGTAATTGACATGTGATTCCCACGTGATTGACACGTGATTCCCACGTGATCCCCACGTGATTGACACGTGATACCCACGTGATTCCCACGTGACTCCAACGTGATTCCCACGTAATTGACATGTGATTCCCACGTGATTCCCACGTGATTGACTCGTCATTCTCATATGATTCCCACGTGATTCTCATATGATTGACACGTGATTGACACGTGATTCCAACGAGAATCGCACGTGATTCCCATGTGATTCCCACGTGATTCCCACTTGATTGACACGTGATTCCCACGTGATTCGCACATGATTCCCACGTGATTCCCACGTGATTCCCACCTGATTCCCACGGGATTGAAACGTGTTTTCCACTTGATTGACACCTGATTCCCACGTGATTCAAAAGTGATTCCCACGTGATTCCAACGTGATTGACACGAGATTCCCAGATGATTCCCTTGTGATACCCATGTGATGCCCACGTGATTGACACCTGATTCCCACGTGATTCAAAAGTGATTCCCACGTGATTCCCTCGTGATTGACACGTGATTCCCACATGATTCCCAAGTGATTGACACGTTATTCCCACGTGATTCCTACGTGATTACCACGTGATTCCCCCGTTATTCCCACGTGATTCCCACGTGATTCACACGTGATTCATACGGGATTGACACGTGATTCCCACGCGATTGACAGGTGATTCCCACGTGATTCCCACGTGACTCTAACGTGATTCCCACGTAATTGACATGTGATTCCCACGTGATTCCCACGTGATTGACACGTGATTCCCACTTGATTGACACGTGATTCCCACTTGATTCTCACATGATTGACACGTGATTGACACGTGATTCCCACGTGAATCCCACGTGATTCCCACGTGATTCCCACTAGATTGACACGTGATTCCCACCTTATTCCCACGTGATTCCCACGGGATTGACACGTGATTCCCACGTGATTCCCACGTAATTGATATGTCATTCCCACGTGATTCCCCGTGATTCCCACCTGATTGACACGTGATTCCCACGTGATTCCCACGTGATTCCCACGTGATTCCCAAATGATTCCCATGTGATGCCCACGTGATGACCACGTGATTGACACGTGATTCCCCATGATTCCCACGTGATTGATACGTGATTCCCATGTGATTCACACGTAATTCCATCGTGATTGACACTCGATTCCCACATGATTCCCACGATATTGACACGTGATTCCAGCGTGAATCCCACGTGATTAGCACGTGATTCCCATGTGATTCCCACGTGGCTCCCACGTGATTCCCACGTGATTGACGCATGATTACATCTTGATTCCCACGTGATTCCATCATGATTGACACGTGATTGCCACATGACTCCCACGTGATTGTCACGTGATACCCACGTGATTCCCACTTGATTCCCACGTGATACCCACATGATTCCCACGTGACTCCCACGTGATTCCCACGTGATTGGCGAATGATTCCCACGTGATTCCCACGTGATTGACACGTGATTCTTACGTGATTGACACGTGATTCCCACGTGATTCCTCTGGGATTGACACGTGATTCCCATGTGATTCCCACGTGATTCCCACGTGATTCACAGGTAATTCCATCGTGATTGACACTCGATTCCGACATGATTCCCACGATATTGACACATGATTCCAGCGTGATTCCCACGTGATTAGCACGTGATTCCCATGTGATTCCCACGTGACTCCCACGTGATTCCCACGTGATTGACGCATGATTACAACTTGATTCCCACGTGATTCCCACGTGATACCCACGTGACTCCCACGTGATTCCCATGTGATTCCCACGTGATTGGCGCATGATTCCCACGTGATTCCCACGTGATTGACACGTGATTCCTACGTGATTGACACGTGATTCCCACGTGATTCCCTCATGATTCCTCTGGGATTGACAGGTGATTCCCACGTGATTCCCACGTGATTCCCACGTGATTGACACGTCATTCCCACGTGATTTCCACGTGATTCCTACGTGATTCCCACGTGATTTCCACGTGATTAGCACGTGATTCCCAGGTGATTCCCAAATGATTGTCACGTGATTCCCACGTGATTCCCACATGACTCCCACGTGATTCCCACGTGATTGACGCATGATTACATCTTGATTCCCACGTGACTCCATCATGATTGACACGTGATTCCCACATGACTCCCACGTGATTGTCACGTGATACCCACGTGATTCCCACGTGTTTCCCACGTGATTCCCACGTGATTGACGCATGATTACCACTTGATTCCCACGTGATTCCATCATGATTGCCACCTGATTCCCACGGGATTGAAACGTGTTTCCCAAGTGATTGACACGTGATTCCCACGTGATTCAAAAGTGATTCCCACGTGATTCCAACGTGATTGACACGTGATTCCCAAATGATTCCCTTGTGATACCCGTGTGATGCCCACGTGATTGACACGTGATTCCTACGTGAGTCCCTCGTGATTGACACGTGATTCCCACATGATT
Organism: Muntiacus reevesi; assembly: GCF_963930625.1. Taxonomy (NCBI): domain Eukaryota; kingdom Metazoa; phylum Chordata; class Mammalia; order Artiodactyla; family Cervidae; genus Muntiacus; species Muntiacus reevesi. The sequence goes on along the minus strand of NC_089260.1, from coordinate 81,533,391 downwards.
CCCACGTGATTGACACGTTATTCCCACGTGATTCCTACATGATTCCCACGTGATTGACACGTGATTCCCACGTGATTCAAAAGTGATTCCCACGTGATTCCAACGTGATTGACACGTGATTCCCAAATGATTCCCTTGTGATACCCATGTGATGCCCACGTGATTGACACGTGATTCCTACATGAGTCCCTCGTGATTGACACGTGATTCCCACATGATTCCCACGTGATTGACACCTTATTCCCACGTGATTCCTACGTGATTCCCACGTGACTCCCATGTGATTCCCATGTGATTTACGCATGATTCCCACGTGATTCCCACGTGATTCCCACGTGATTCCCACGTGATTGACACGTGATTCCCACCTTATTCCCACATGATTCCCACGGGATTGACTCGTGATTCCCACGTGATTCCCACATGATTGATATGTCATTCCCACGTGATTCCCACGTGATTGACTCGTGATTCCCACGTGATTCCCAAGTGATTGATATGTCATTCCCACGTGATGCCCACGTGATTGACACGTGATTCCCACATGATTCCCACGTGATTGGCGCGTGATTCACATGTGATTCCCACGTGACTCCCACGTGATTCCCACGTGATAGACACGTGATTCCCACGTGATTACCACGTGACAACAACGTGATTCCCACGTAATTGACATGTGATTCCTACGTGATTCCCACGTGATTGACTCGAGATTCCCATATGATTCCCACGTGATTCCCACGTGATTGACACGTGATTCTTACATGATTGACAAGTGATTCCCACGTGATTCCCACGTGATTCCTCTGGGATTGACACGTGATTCCCATGTGATTCCCACGTGATTCCCACGTGATTCACAGGTAATTCCATCGTGATTGACACTCGATTCCCACATGATTCCCACGATATTGACACGTGATTCCAGCGTGACTCCCACGTGATTCCCACGTGATTGACCTTTGAGTACCACTTGATTCCCACGTGATTCCATCATGATTGACACGTGATTCCCGCATGACTCCCACGTGATTGTCACGTGATACCCACGTGATTCCCACGTGATTCCCACGTGATACCCACGTGACTCCCACGTGATTCCCATGTGATTCCCACTTGATTGGCGCATGTTTCCCACGTGATTCCCACGTGATTGACACGTGATTCCTACGTGATTGACACGTGATTCCCACGTGATTCCCACATGATTCCTCTGGGATTGACAGGTGATTCCCACGTGATTCCCACATGATTCCCACGTGATTGACACGTCATTCCCACGTGATTTCCACGTGTTTCCTACGTGATTCCCAAGTGATTTCCACGTGATTAACACGTGATTCCCAGGTGATTCCCAAATGATTGTCACGTGATTCCCACGTGATTCCCACATGATTCCCACGTGATTGACACGTGATTCCCACGTGATTCCCACGTGATTTACACGTGATTCCTACGTGATTCTTATGGAATTGACACGTGATTCCCACGTGATTCCCACGTGATTCCCTCGTGATTGACACGTTATTCCAACGTGATTCCCACGTGATTCCCATATGATTCCAATTAGATTGACACGTGATTCCCAAATGATTCCCACGTGATGCCCATGTGATTGACACGTCATTCCCACGTGATTCCAACGTGATTGATACGAGATTCCCATGTGATTTCCACGTGATTAAATGTGATTCCCACTTGATTCCATCATGATTGACACGTGATTCCCACATGACTCCCACGTGATTGTCACCTGATACCCACGTGATTCCCACGTGATTCCCACGTGATACCCACGTGACTCCCACGTGACTCCCACGTGATTCCCACGTGATTGGCGCATGATTCCCACGTGATTCCCACATGATTGACACGTGATTCCCACGTGATTCCTCTGGGATTGACACGTGATTCCCACGTGACTCCCACATGATTCCCACGTGATTGGCGCATGATTCCCACGTGATTCCCACGTGATTAACACGTGATTCCCCCGTGATTCCCATGTGATTGACACGTGATTCCCACGTGATTCCCACGTGTTTCCACGTGATTGACCCATGATACCCACGTGATTCCCACGTGATTCCAACGTGATTGACACGTGAATCTCACGTGAATGACAGGAGATTCTCACGTGATTCCCACGTGATTCCCCCGTGATTGACACATGATTTCCACGTGATTCCCATGTGATTACCACCTGATTTCCACGAGATTGCCACGTGACTGCAATGTGATTCCCACATGATTGAAGCATGATTCCCATGTGATTCCCACGTGATTCCCACGTGGTTCACACGTGATTCCCACGTGATTCCCACGTGATTCCCACGTGATTGACACGTGATTCCCATGTGATTCCCATGTGATTGACATGTAATTCCCACGTAATTCCCACGTGATTGACACGTGATTCCCACGTGATTATCACGTGATTCCCATGTGATTCCCAAGTGATTGACACGTGATTCCCACGTGCTTCCCACGTGATTCCCACGTTATTCCCAAGTGATTGACACATGATTCCAACGTGATTCCCACATGATTCCCACGTGATTGACACGTGATTCCCATGTGATTCCCACGTGATACCCACGTGATTCCCACGTGAATGACACGTGATTCCCACCTTATTCCCACGTGATTCCCACGGGATTGACTCGTGATTCCCACGTGATTCCCACGTGATTGAGATGTCATCCCACGTGATTCCCACGTGATTGACACGTGATTCCCACATGATTCCCACATGATTCCCACGTGATTCCCAAATGATTCCCACGTGATGTCCACGTGATGCCCACGTTATTGACACGTGATTCCCACATGATTCCCACGTGATTGAAACGTGATTCCAGCGTGATTCCCACGTGATTGGCGCGTGATTCCCATGTGATTCCCACGTGACTCCCACGTGATTCCCACGTGATAGACACGTGATTCCCACGTGATTCCCACGTGACAACAACGTGATTCCCACGTAATTGACATGTGATTCCTACGTGATTCCCACGTGATTGACTCGTGATTCCCATATGATTCCCATGTGATTCCAACATGCTTGACACGTGATTCCCACGTGATTCCCACGTGATTGACACGTGATTCCCACGTGATTGACACGTGATTCACACGTGATTGACACGTGATTCCCACGTGATTCAAAAGTGATTCCGACGTGATTCCAACGTGATTTACAAGTGATTCCCAAATGATTCCCGTGTGATACCCATGTGATGCCCACCTGATTGACACGTGATTCCTGCGTGATTCCCTCGTGATTGACACGTTATTCCCACGTGATTCCCACGTGATTACCACGTGATTCCCACGTTATTCCCAAGTGACTCCCATGTGATTCCCACGTGATTGACGCATGATTCCCATGTGACTCCCACGTGATTGACGCATTATTCCCACGTGATTCCAAAGTGATTCCCACGTGATTCCCACGGGATTGACACGTGATTCCCACGTGATTCCCACGTGATTGACACATGATTCACACGTGACTCCAACGTGATTCCCACGTAATTGTCATGTGATTCCCACGTGATTCCCACGTGATTGATTCGTGATTCCCATATGATTCCCACGTGATTCCAACGTGATTGACACGTGATTCCCACGTGATTCCCACGTGATTGACACGTGATTTCCACGTGATTCCCACTTGATTCTCACATGAATGACACGTGATTGACACGTGATTCCCACGTGAATCCCACGTGATTTCCACGTGATTCCCACGTGATTGACTCGTGATTCCCATATGATTCCCACGTGATTCCAACGTGATTGACACGTGATTCCCACGTGATTGACACGTGATTTCCACGTGATTCCCACGTGATTCTCACATGATTGACACGTGATTGACACGTGATTCCCACCTTATTCCCACGTGATTCCCAAGGGATTGAAATGTCATTCCCACGTTATTGCCACGTGATTCAAATTTGATTGACATGTGTTTCCCACGTGATTGACACGTGATTCCCACGTAATTCCCACGTGATTCCCACGAGATTCCCACGTGATTCCCACGTGATTCCCACGTGATTGGCACGAGATTCCCACATGATTGGCACGAGATTCCGACGTAATTCCCACGTGATTCCCACGTGATTGACACGTAATTCCCACGTGACTCCCACGTGATTGACACGTGATTCCCACGTGATTCCCACGTGATTCCCACGTGATTCCCACGTGATTGGCACGAGATTCCGACGTAATTCCCACGTCATTCCCACGTGATTGACACGTAATTCCCACGTGTTTCCCACGTGCTTGACGCATGATTCCCACGTGATTCCCACGTGATTGACACGTGATTCCCACGTGATTCCCACGTGATTCTCACGTAATTCCCACGTGATTGACACGTGATTCCCACGTGATTATCACGTGATTCCCATGTGATTCCCAAGAGATTGACACGTGATTCCCACGTGCTTCCCACGTGATTCCCACGTTATTCCCAAGTGATTGACACATGATTCCAACGTGATTCCCAAGTGATTCCCTCGTGATTGACACGTGATTCCCACGTGATTCAAAAGTGATTCCCACGTGATTCCAACGTGATTGACACGTGATTCCCAAATGATTCCCGTGTGATACGCATGTGATGCCCACGTGATTGACACGTGATTCCTACGTGATTCCCTCGTGATTGACACGTGATTCCCACATGATTCCCACGTAATTGACACGTTATTCCCAAGTGATTCCTACTTGATTACCACGTAATTCCCACATTATTCCCACGTGACTCCCATGTGATTCCCACGTGATTGATGCATGATTCCCACGTGATTCCCAAGTGATTCCTACGTGATTCCCACGTGATTGACACGTGATTCCCACCTTATTCCCACGTGATTCCCACGGGATTGACTCATGATACCCACGTGATTCCCACGTTATTGACTCGTGATGTCCACGTGATTCCCACTTGATTCTCACATGACTGACACGTGATTGACACGTGATTCCCACGTGAATCCCACGTGATTCCCTTGTGATTCCCACGTGATTGACACGTGATTCCTACCTTATTCCCACGTGATTCCCAAGGGATTAAACGTCATTCCCACGTGATTGCCACATGATTCAAACTTGATTGACATGTGATTCCCACGTGATTGACACGTGATTCCCACGTAATTCCCTCGTGATACCCACGAGATTCCCACGTGATTCCCACGTGATTCCCACGTGATTGGCACGAGATTCCCACGTGATTGGCACGAGATTCCGACGTAATTCCCACGTGATTCCCACGTGATTGACACGTAATTCCCACGTGATTCCCACGTGATTGACACGTGATTCCCACGTGATTCCCACGTGATTCCCACGTGATTCCCACGTGATTCTCACGTGATTCCCACGTGATTCCCACGTGATTCCCACGTGATTGAGACGTAATTCCCACGTGATTCCCACGTGATTGACGCATGATTCCCACGTGATTGACACGTGATTCCCACGTGATTCCAACGTGATTCTCACGTAATTCCCAAGTGTTGACACGTGATTCCCACGTGATTATCACGTGATTCCCATGTGATTCCCAAGTGATTGACATGTGATTCCCACGTGCTTCCCACGTGATTCCCACGTTATTCCCAAGTGATTGACACATGATTCCAACGTGATTCCTAAGTGATTCCCACGTGATTGACACGTGATTCCCACGTGATTGACACGTGATTCCTGGGTGATTCCCATATGATTGTCACGTGATTCCCACGTGATTCCCACGTGATTCACACGTGATTCACACGTAATTCCATCGTGATTGACACGTGATTCCCACATGATTCCCACATTATTGACACGTGATTCGAACCTGATTCCCACGTGATTACCACGTGATTCCCCCGTGATTGACACGTGATTCCCACGTGATTTACACGTGATTCCCCCGTGATTGACACGTGATTCCCACGTGATTCCCACGTGATTCCTATGGGATTGACACGTGATTCCCACGTGATTCCCAAATGATTTTCACGTGATTCCCACGTGATTAACACGTGATTCCCAGGTGATTCCCAAATGATTGTCACGTGATTCCCACGTGATTCCCACATGATTCCCACATGATTCCCACGTGATTCCCACGTGATTGACACGTGATTCCCACGTGATAGACGCATGAACACCACTTGATTCCCACGTGATTCCATCGTGATTGACACGTGATTCCCACATGATTCCCACGTGATTGACATGTGATTCCCACTTGATTCCCACGTGATTCCCAATTGATTCCCACGTGATTCCCACTTGACTCCCACGTGATTCCCACGTGATTGACGCATGATTCCCTCGTGATTTCCACGTGATTGACACGTGATTCCCACGTGATTCCCAGGTGATTCTCACGTAATTCCCACGTGATTGACACGTGATTCCCACGTGATTATCACGTGATTCCCATGTGATTCCCAAGTGATTGACACGTGATTCCCACGTGATTCCCATGTGATTCCCACGTGATTGACACGTGATTCCCACGTGATTATCACGTGATTCCCACATGATTCCTACGTGATTGACACGTCATTCCCACGTGATTCCCATGTGATTCCCACGTGATTAACACGTGATTCCCAGGTGATTCCCAAATGATTGTCACGTGTTTCCCACGTGATTCACACGTGATTCACACGTAATTCCATCGTGATTGACACGTGATTCCCACATGATTCCCACGTTATTGACACGTGATTCGAACCTGATTCCCACGTGATTACCACGTGATTCCCATATGATTCCCACGTGAGTCCCACGTGATTCCCACGTGATTGACGCATGATTACCACTTGATTCCCACGTGATTCCATAATGATTCCCACCTGATTCCCACGGGATTGAAACGTGTTTCCCACGTGATTGACACGTGATTCCCACGTGATTCAAAAGTGATTCCCACTTGATTCCAACGTGATTGACACGTGATTCCCAAATGATTCCCTTGTGATACCCATGTGATGCCCAAGTGATTGACACGTGATTCCTACGTGAGTCCCTCGTGATTGACACGTGATTCCCACATGATTCCCACGTGATTGACACGTTATTCCCACGTGATTCCTACGTGATTACCACGTGATTCCCATGTTATTCCCAGTGACTCCCATGTGATTCCCACGTGATTTACGCATGATTCCCACGTGGTTCCCACGTGATTCCCACGTGATTCCCACGTGATTGACACGTGATTCCCACCTTATTCCCACGTGATTCCCACGGGATTGACTCGTGATTCCCACGTGATTCCCACGTGATTGAGATGTCATCCCACGTGATTCCCACGTGATTGACACGTGATTCCCACGTGATTCCCACATGATTCCCACGTGATTCCCAAATGATTCCCACGTGATGTCCACGTGATGCCCACGTTATTGACACGTGATTCCCACATGATTCCCACGTGATTGAAACGTGATTCCAGCGTGATTCCCACGTGATTGGCGCGTGATTCCCATGTGATTCCCACGTGACTCCCACGGTATTCCCACGTGATAGACACGTGATTCCCAAGTGATTCCCACGTGACAACAACGTGATTCCCACGTAATTGACATGTGATTCCTACGTGATTCCCACGTGATTGACACGTGATTCCCACGTGATTGACACGTGATTCCCACGTGATTGACACGTGATTGACACGTGATTCCCACGTGATTGACACGTGATTCCCACGTGATTGACACGTGATTCCCACGTGATTCAAAAGTGATTCCGACGTGATTCCAACGTGATTTACAAGTGATTCCCAAATGATTCCCGTGTGATACCCACGTGATGCCCACCTGATTGACACGTGATTCCTGCGTGATTCCCTCGTGATTGACACGTTATTCCCACGTGATTCCCACGTGATTACCACGTGATTCCCACGTAATTCCCAAGTGACTCCCATGTGATTCCCACGTGATTGACGCATGATTCCCACGTGACTCCCACGTGATTGACGCATTATTCCCACGTGATTCCCAAGTGATTCCCACGTGATTCCCACGGGATTGACACGTGATTCCCACGTGATTCCCACGTGATTGACACATGATTCCCACGTGACTCCAACGTGATTCCCACGTAATTGTCATGTGATTCCCACGTGATTCCCACGTGATTGACTCGTGATTCCCATATGATTCCCACGTGATTCCAACGTGATTGACACGTGATTCCCACGTGATTCCCACGTGATTGACACGTGATTTCCACGTGATTCCCACTTGATTCTCACATGATTGACACGTGATTGACACGTGATTTCCACGTGAATCCCACGTGATTCCCATGTGATTCCCACGTGATTGACACGTGATTCCCACCTTATTTCCACGTGATTCCCAAAGGATTGAAATGTCATTCCCACGTGATTTCCACGTGATTCAAACTTGATTGACATGTGTTTCCCACGTGATTGACACGTGATTCCCACGTAATTCCCACGTTTTTCCCACGAGATTCCCACATGATTCCCACGTGATTCCCACGTGATTGGCACGAGATTCCCACATGATTGGCACGAGATTCCGACGTAATACCCACGTGATTCCCGCGTGATTGACACGTAATTCCCACGTGACTCCCACGTGATTGACACGTGATCCCCACGTGATTCCCACGTGATTCCCACGTGATTCCCACGTGATTGGCACGAGATTCCGACGTAATTCCCACGTGATTCCCACGTGATTGACACGTAATTCCCACGTGTTTCCCACGTGATTGACACATGATTCCCACGTGACTCCAACGTGATTCCCACGTAATTGTCATGTGATTCCCACGTGATTCCCACGTGATTGACACGTAATTCCCACGTGTTTCCCAAGTGATTGACACATGATTCCAACGTGATTCCCAAGTGATTCCCACGTGATTGACACGTGATTCCCACGTGATTGACACGTCATTCCCACGTGATTCCCATGTGATTCCCACGTGATTAACACGTGATTCCTGGGTGATTCCCATATGATTGTCACGTGATTCCCACGTGATTCCCACGTGATTCACACGTGATTCACACGTAATTCCATCGTGATTGACACGTGATTCCCACATGATTCCCACATTATTGACACGTGATTCGAACCTGATTCCCACGTGATTACCACGTGATTCCCCCGTGATTGACACGTGATTCCCACATGATTTACACGTGATTCCCCCGTGATTGACACGTGATTCCCACGTGATTCCCACGTGATTCCTATGGGATTGACACGTGATTCCCACGTGATTCCCAAATGATTTTCACGTGATTCCCACGTGATTAACACGTGATTCCCAGGTGATTCCCAAATGATTGTCACGTGATTCCCACGTGATTCCCACATGATTCCCACATGATTCCCACGTGATTCCCACGTGATTGACACGTGATTCCCACGTGATAGACGCATGAACACCACTTGATTCCCACGTGATTCCATCGTGATTGACACGTGATTCCCACATGATTCCCACGTGATTGACATGTGATTCCCACTTGATTCCCACGTGATTCCCACTTGATTCCCACGTGATTCCCACTTGACTCCCACGTGATTCCCACGTGATTGACGCATGATTCCCTCGTGATTTCCACGTGATTGACACGTGATTCCCACGTGATTCCCAGGTGATTCTCACGTAATTCCCACGTGATTGACACGTGATTCCCACGTGATTATCACGTGATTCCCATGTGATTCCCAAGTGATTGACACGTGATTCCCACGTGATTCCCATGTGATTCCCACGTGATTGACACGTGATTCCCACGTGATTATCACGTGATTCCCACATGATTCCTACGTGATTGACACGTCATTCCCAAGTGATTCCCATGTGATTCCCACGTGATTAACACGTGATTCCCAGGTGATTCCCAAATGATTGTCACGTGATTCCCACGTGATTCACACGTGATTCACACGTAATTCCATCGTGATTGACACGTGATTCCCACATGATTCCCACGTTATTGACACGTGATTCGAACCTGATTCCCACGTGATTACCACGTGATTCCCATATGATTCCCACGTGAGTCCCACGTGATTCCCACGTGATTGACGCATGATTACCACTTGATTCCCACGTGATTCCATAATGATTCCCACCTGATTCCCACGGGATTGAAACGTGTTTCCCACGTGATTGACACGTGATTCCCACGTGATTCAAAAGTGATTCCCACGTGATTCCAACGTGATTGACACGTGATTCCCAAATGATTCCCTTGTGATACCCATGTGATGCCCAAGTGATTGACACGTGATTCCTACGTGAGTCCCTCGTGATTGACACGTGATTCCCACATGATTCCCACGTGATTGACACGTTATTCCCACGTGATTCCTACGTGATTACCACGTGATTCCCATGTTATTCCCAGTGACTCCCATGTGATTCCCACATGATTTACGCATGATTCCCACGTGGTTCCCACGTGATTCCCACGTGATTCCCACGTGATTGACACGTGATTCCCACCTTATTCCCACGTGATTCCCACGGGATTGACTCGTGATTCCCACGTGATTCCCACGTGATTGAGATGTCATCCCACGTGATTCCCACGTGATTGACACGTGATTCCCACGTGATTCCCACATGATTCCCACGTGATTCCCAAATGATTCCCACGTGATGTCCACGTGATGCCCACGTTATTGACACGTGATTCCCACATGATTCCCACGTGATTGAAACGTGATTCCAGCGTGATTCCCACGTGATTGGCGCGTGATTCCCATGTGATTCCCACGTGACTCCCACGGTATTCCCACGTGATAGACACGTGATTCCCAAGTGATTCCCACGTGACAACAACGTGATTCCCACGTGATTGACACGTGATTCCCACATGATTCCCACGTGATTCTCACGTAATTCCCACGTGATTGACACGTGATTCCCACGTGATTATCATGTGATTCCCATGTGATTCCCAAGAGATTGACACGTGATTCCCACGTGCTTCCCACGTGATTCCCACGTTATTCCCAAGTGATTGACACATGATTCCAACGTGATTCCCAAGTGATTCCCTCGTGATTGACACGTGATTCCCACGTGATTCAAAAGTGATTCCCACGTGATTTCAACGTGATTGACACGTGATTCCCAAATGATTCCCGTGTGATACCCATGTGATGCCCATGTGATTGACACGTGATTCCTACGTGATTCCCTCGTGATTGACACGTGATTCCCACATGATTCCCAAGTAATTGACACGTTATTCCCACGTGATTCCTACTTGATTACCACGTAATTCCCACATTATTCCCACGTGACTCCCATGTGATTCCCACGTGATTGACACGTGATTCCCACCTTATTCCCACGTGATTCCCACGGGATTGACTCATGATTCCCACGTGATTCCCACGTTATTGACACGTGATGTCCACGTGATTCCCACTTGATTCTCACATGACTGACACGTGATTGACACGTGATTCCCACGTGAATCCCACGTGATTCCCTTGTGATTCCCACGTGATTGACACGTGATTCCTACCTTATTCCCACGTGATTCCCAAGGGATTAAATGTCATTCCCACGTGATTGCCACGTGATTCAAACTTGATTGACATGTGATTCCCACGTGATTGACACGTGATTCCCACGTAATTCCCTCGTGATACCCACGAGATTCCCACGTGATTCCCACGTGATTCCCACGTGATTGGCACGAGATTCCCACGTGATTGGCACGAGATTCCGACGTAATTCCCACGTGATTCCCACGTGATTGACACGTAATTCCCACGTGATTCCCACGTGATTGACACGTGATTCCCACGTGATTCCCACATGATTCCCACGTGATTCCCACGTGATTCTCACGTGATTCCCACGTGATTCCCACGTGATTCCCACGTGATTGAGACGTAATTCCCACGTGATTCCCACGTGATTGACGCATGATTCCCACGTGATTGACACGTGATTCCCACGTGATTCCAACGTGATTCTCACGTAATTCCCAAGTGTTGACACGTGATTCCCACGTGATTATCACGTGATTCCCATGTGATTCCCAAGTGATTGACATGTGATTCCCACGTGCTTCCCACGTGATTCCCACATTATTCCCAAGTGATTGACACATGATTCCAACGTGATTCCCAAGTGATTCCCACGTGATTGACACGTGATTCCCACGTGATTGGCACGTCATTCCCACGTGATTCCCATGTGATTCCCACGTGATTAACACGTGATTCCTGGGTGATTCCCATATGATTGTCACGTGATTCCCACGTGATTCCCACGTGATTCACACGTGATTCACACGTAATTCCATCGTGATTGACACGTGATTCCCACATGATTCCCACATTATTGACACGTGATTCGAACCTGATTCCCACGTGATTACCACGTGATTCCCCCGTGATTGACACGTGATTCCCACGTGATTTACACGTGATTCCCCCGTGATTGACACGTGATTCCCACGTGATTCCCACGTGATTCCTATGGGATTGACACGTGATTCCCACGTGATTCCCAAATGATTGTCACGTGATTCCCACGTGATTAACACGTGATTCCCAGGTGATTCCCAAATGATTGTCACGTGATTCCCACGTGATTCCCACATGATTCCCACATGATTCCCACGTGATTGACATGTGATTCCCACATGATTACCACGTGATTTACACGTGATTCCTACGTGATTGACACGTGATTCCCACGTGATTCCCACGGGATTCCTATGGGATTTGCACGTGATTCCCACGTTATTCCCACGTGATTCCCACGTGATTGACACGTGATTCCCACGTGATTCCCACGTGATTCCCATATGATTCCAACGTGAATGACACGTGATTCCCAAATGATTCCCACGTGATGCCAACGTGATTGACACGTCATTCCCACGTGATTCCAACTTGATTGACACGAGATTCCCACGTGATTCCCACGTGATTGACACGTAATTCCCACGTGTTTCCCAAGTGATTGACACATGATTCCAACGTGATTCCCAAGTGATTCCCACGTGATTGACACGTGATTCCCACGTGATTGACACGTCATTCCCACGTGATTCCCATGTGATTCCCACGTGATTAACACGTGATTCCTGGGTGATTCCCATATGATTGTCACGTGATTCCCACGTGATTCACACGTGATTCACACGTGATTCACACGTAATTCCATCGTGATTGACACGTGATTCCCACATGATTCCCACATTATTGACACGTGATTCGAACCTGATTCCCACGTGATTACCACGTGATTCCCCCGTGATTGACACGTGATTCCCACATGATTTACACGTGATTCCCCCGTGATTGACACGTGATTCCCACGTGATTCCCACGTGATTCCTATGGGATTGACACGTGATTCCCACGTGATTCCCAAATGATTTTCACGTGATTCCCACGTGATTAACACGTGATTCCCAGGTGATTCCCAAATGATTGTCACGTGATTCCCACGTGATTCCCACATGATTCCCACATGATTCCCACGTGATTCCCACGTGATTGACACGTGATTCCCACGTGATAGACGCATGAACACCACTTGATTCCCACGTGATTCCATCGTGATTGACACGTGATTCCCACATGATTCCCACGTGATTGACATGTGATTCCCACTTGATTCCCACGTGATTCCCACTTGATTCCCACGTGATTCCCACTTGACTCCCACGTGATTCCCACGTGATTGACGCATGATTCCCTCGTGATTTCCACGTGATTGACACGTGATTCCCACGTGATTCCCAGGTGATTCTCACGTAATTCCCACGTGATTGACACGTGATTCCCACGTGATTATCACGTGATTCCCATGTGATTCCCAAGTGATTGACACGTGATTCCCACGTGATTCCCATGTGATTCCCACGTGATTGACACGTGATTCCCACGTGATTATCACGTGATTCCCACATGATTCCTACGTGATTGACACGTCATTCCCACGTGATTCCCATGTGATTCCCACGTGATTAACACGTGATTCCCAGGTGATTCCCAAATGATTGTCACGTGATTCCCACGTGATTCACACGTGATTCACACGTAATTCCATCGTGATTGACACGTGATTCCCACATGATTCCCACGTTATTGACACGTGATTCGAACCTGATTCCCACGTGATTACCACGTGATTCCCATATGATTCCCACGTGAGTCCCACGTGATTCCCACGTGATTGACGCATGATTACCACTTGATTCCCACGTGATTCCATAATGATTCCCACCTGATTCCCACGGGATTGAAACGTGTTTCCCACGTGATTGACACGTTATTCCCACGTGATTCAAAAGTGATTCCCACGTGATTCCAACGTGATTGACACGTGATTCCCAAATGATTCCCTTGTGATACCCATGTGATGCCCAAGTGATTGACACGTGATTCCTACGTGAGTCCCTCGTGATTGACACGTGATTCCCACATGATTCCCACGTGATTGACACGTTATTCCCACGTGATTCCTACGTGATTACCACGTGATTCCCATGTTATTCCCAGTGACTCCCATGTGATTCCCACGTGATTTACGCATGATTCCCACGTGGTTCCCACGTGATTCCCACGTGATTCCCACGTGATTGACACGTGATTCCCACCTTATTCCCACGTGATTCCCACGGGATTGACTCGTGATTCCCACGTGATTCCCACGTGATTGAGATGTCATCCCACGTGATTCCCACGTGATTGACACATGATTCCCACGTGATTGGCGCATGATTCCCACGTGATTCCCACGTGATTAACACGTGATTCCCCCGTGATTCCCATGTGATTGACACGTGATTCCCACGTGATTCCCACGTGTTTCCACGTGATTGACCCATGATACCCACGTGATTCCCACGTGATTCCAACGTGATTGACACGTGAATCTCACGTGAATGACAGGAGATTCTCACGTGATTCCCACGTGATTCCCCCGTGATTGACACATGATTTCCACGTGATTCCCATGTGATTACCACCTGATTTCCACGAGATTGCCACGTGACTGCAATGTGATTCCCACATGATTGAAGCATGATTCCCATGTGATTCCCACGTGATTCCCACGTGGTTCACACGTGATTCCCACGTGATTCCCACGTGATTCCCACGTGATTGACACGTGATTCCCATGTGATTCCCATGTGATTGACATGTAATTCCCACGTAATTCCCACGTGATTGACACGTGATTCCCACGTGATTATCACGTGATTCCCATGTGATTCCCAAGTGATTGACACGTGATTCCCACGTGCTTCCCACGTGATTCCCACGTTATTCCCAAGTGATTGACACATGATTCCAACGTGATTCCCACATGATTCCCACGTGATTGACACGTGATTCCCATGTGATTCCCACGTGATACCCACGTGATTCCCACGTGAATGACACGTGATTCCCACCTTATTCCCACGTGATTCCCACGGGATTGACTCGTGATTCCCACGTGATTCCCACGTGATTGAGATGTCATCCCACGTGATTCCCACGTGATTGACACGTGATTCCCACGTGATTCCCACATGATTCCCACGTGATTCCCAAATGATTCCCACGTGATGTCCACGTGATGCCCACGTTATTGACACGTGATTCCCACATGATTCCCACGTGATTGAAACGTGATTCCAGCGTGATTCCCACGTGATTGGCGCGTGATTCCCATGTGATTCCCACGTGACTCCCACGTGATTCCCACGTGATAGACACGTGATTCCCACGTGATTCCCACGTGACAACAACGTGATTCCCACGTAATTGACATGTGATTCCTACGTGATTCCCACGTGATTGACTCGTGATTCCCATATGATTCCCATGTGATTCCAACATGCTTGACACGTGATTCCCACGTGATTCCCACGTGATTGACACGTGATTCCCACGTGATTGACACGTGATTCACACGTGATTGACACGTGATTCCCACGTGATTCAAAAGTGATTCCGACGTGATTCCAACGTGATTTACAAGTGATTCCCAAATGATTCCCGTGTGATACCCATGTGATGCCCACCTGATTGACACGTGATTCCTGCGTGATTCCCTCGTGATTGACACGTTATTCCCACGTGATTCCCACGTGATTACCACGTGATTCCCACGTTATTCCCAAGTGACTCCCATGTGATTCCCACGTGATTGACGCATGATTCCCATGTGACTCCCACGTGATTGACGCATTATTCCCACGTGATTCCAAAGTGATTCCCACGTGATTCCCACGGGATTGACACGTGATTCCCACGTGATTCCCACGTGATTGACACATGATTCCCACGTGACTCCAACGTGATTCCCACGTAATTGTCATGTGATTCCCACGTGATTCCCACGTGATTGATTCGTGATTCCCATATGATTCCCACGTGATTCCAACGTGATTGACACGTGATTCCCACGTGATTCCCACGTGATTGACACGTGATTTCCACGTGATTCCCACTTGATTCTCACATGAATGACACGTGATTGACACGTGATTCCCACGTGAATCCCACGTGATTTCCACGTGATTCCCACGTGATTGACTCGTGATTCCCATATGATTCCCACGTGATTCCAACGTGATTGACACGTGATTCCCACGTGATTGACACGTGATTTCCACGTGATTCCCACGTGATTCTCACATGATTGACACGTGATTGACACGTGATTCCCACCTTATTCCCACGTGATTCCCAAGGGATTGAAATGTCATTCCCACGTTATTGCCACGTGATTCAAATTTGATTGACATGTGTTTCCCACGTGATTGACACGTGATTCCCACGTAATTCCCACGTGATTCCCACGAGATTCCCACGTGATTCCCACGTGATTCCCACGTGATTGGCACGAGATTCCCACATGATTGGCACGAGATTCCGACGTAATTCCCACGTGATTCCCACGTGATTGACACGTAATTCCCACGTGACTCCCACGTGATTGACACGTGATTCCCACGTGATTCCCACGTGATTCCCACGTGATTCCCACGTGATTGGCACGAGATTCCGACGTAATTCCCACGTCATTCCCACGTGATTGACACATAATTCCCACGTGTTTCCCACGTGATTGACGCATGATTCCCACGTGATTCCCACGTGATTGACACGTGATTCCCACGTGATTCCCACGTGATTCTCACGTAATTCCCACGTGATTGACACGTGATTCCCACGTGATTATCACGTGATTCCCATGTGATTCCCAAGAGATTGACACGTGATTCCCACGTGCTTCCCACGTGATTCCCACGTTATTCCCAAGTGATTGACACATGATTCCAACGTGATTCCCAAGTGATTCCCTCGTGATTGACACGTGATTCCCACGTGATTCAAAAGTGATTCCCACGTGATTCCAACGTGATTGACACGTGATTCCCAAATGATTCCCGTGTGATACGCATGTGATGCCCACGTGATTGACACGTGATTCCTACGTGATTCCCTCGTGATTGACACGTGATTCCCACATGATTCCCACGTAATTGACACGTTATTCCCAAGTGATTCCTACTTGATTACCACGTAATTCCCACATTATTCCCACGTGACTCCCATGTGATTCCCACGTGATTGATGCATGATTCCCACGTGATTCCCAAGTGATTCCTACGTGATTCCCACGTGATTGACACGTGATTCCCACCTTATTCCCACGTGATTCCCACGGGATTGACTCATGATACCCACGTGATTCCCACGTTATTGACACGTGATGTCCACGTGATTCCCACTTGATTCTCACATGACTGACACGTGATTGACACGTGATTCCCACGTGAATCCCACGTGATTCCCTTGTGATTCCCACGTGATTGACACGTGATTCCTACCTTATTCCCACGTGATTCCCAAGGGATTAAACGTCATTCCCACGTGATTGCCACATGATTCAAACTTGATTGACATGTGATTCCCACGTGATTGACACGTGATTCCCACGTAATTCCCTCGTGATACCCACGAGATTCCCACGTGATTCCCACGTGATTCCCACGTGATTGGCACGAGATTCCCACGTGATTGGCACGAGATTCCGACGTAATTCCCACGTGATTCCCACGTGATTGACACGTAATTCCCACGTGATTCCCACGTGATTGACACGTGATTCCCACGTGATTCCCACGTGATTCCCACGTGATTCCCACGTGATTCTCACGTGATTCCCACGTGATTCCCACGTGATTCCCACGTGATTGAGACGTAATTCCCACGTGATTCCCACGTGATTGACGCATGATTCCCACGTGATTGACACGTGATTCCCACGTGATTCCAACGTGATTCTCACGTAATTCC
The DNA here is from genome assembly GCF_963930625.1 of Muntiacus reevesi. NCBI lineage: Eukaryota > Metazoa > Chordata > Mammalia > Artiodactyla > Cervidae > Muntiacus > Muntiacus reevesi. Next base: position 81,515,035 of record NC_089260.1, on the reverse strand, counting down.
CAAGTGTTGACACGTGATTCCCACGTGATTATCACGTGATTCCCATGTGATTCCCAAGTGATTGACATGTGATTCCCACGTGCTTCCCACGTGATTCCCACATTATTCCCAAGTGATTGACACATGATTCCAACGTGATTCCCAAGTGATTCCCACGTGATTGACACGTGATTCCCACGTGATTGACACGTCATTCCCACGTGATTCCCATGTGATTCCCACGTGATTAACACGTGATTCCTGGGTGATTCCCATATGATTGTCACGTGATTCCCACGTGATTCCCACGTGATTCACACGTGATTCACACGTAATTCCATCGTGATTGACACGTGATTCCCACATGATTCCCACATTATTGACACGTGATTCGAACCTGATTCCCACGTGATTACCACGTGATTCCCCCGTGATTGACACGTGATTCCCACGTGATTTACACGTGATTCCCCCGTGATTGACACGTGATTCCCACGTGATTCCCACGTGATTCCTATGGGATTGACACGTGATTCCCACGTGATTCCCAAATGATTGTCACGTGATTCCCACGTGATTAACACGTGATTCCCAGGTGATTCCCAAATGATTGTCACGTGATTCCCACGTGATTCCCACATGATTCCCACATGATTCCCACGTGATTGACATGTGATTCCCACATGATTACCACGTGATTTACACGTGATTCCTACGTGATTGACACGTGATTCCCACGTGATTCCCACGGGATTCCTATGGGATTTGCACGTGATTCCCACGTTATTCCCACGTGATTCCCACGTGATTGACACGTGATTCCCACGTGATTCCCACGTGATTCCCATATGATTCCAACGTGAATGACACGTGATTCCCAAATGATTCCCACGTGATGCCAACGTGATTGACACGTCATTCCCACGTGATTCCAACTTGATTGACACGAGATTCCCACGTGATTCCCACGTGATTGACACGTAATTCCCACGTGTTTCCCAAGTGATTGACACATGATTCCAACGTGATTCCCAAGTGATTCCCACGTGATTGACACGTGATTCCCACGTGATTGACACGTCATTCCCACGTGATTCCCATGTGATTCCCACGTGATTAACACGTGATTCCTGGGTGATTCCCATATGATTGTCACGTGATTCCCACGTGATTCACACGTGATTCACACGTGATTCACACGTAATTCCATCGTGATTGACACGTGATTCCCACATGATTCCCACATTATTGACACGTGATTCGAACCTGATTCCCACGTGATTACCACGTGATTCCCCCGTGATTGACACGTGATTCCCACATGATTTACACGTGATTCCCCCGTGATTGACACGTGATTCCCACGTGATTCCCACGTGATTCCTATGGGATTGACACGTGATTCCCACGTGATTCCCAAATGATTTTCACGTGATTCCCACGTGATTAACACGTGATTCCCAGGTGATTCCCAAATGATTGTCACGTGATTCCCACGTGATTCCCACATGATTCCCACATGATTCCCACGTGATTCCCACGTGATTGACACGTGATTCCCACGTGATAGACGCATGAACACCACTTGATTCCCACGTGATTCCATCGTGATTGACACGTGATTCCCACATGATTCCCACGTGATTGACATGTGATTCCCACTTGATTCCCACGTGATTCCCACTTGATTCCCACGTGATTCCCACTTGACTCCCACGTGATTCCCACGTGATTGACGCATGATTCCCTCGTGATTTCCACGTGATTGACACGTGATTCCCACGTGATTCCCAGGTGATTCTCACGTAATTCCCACGTGATTGACACGTGATTCCCACGTGATTATCACGTGATTCCCATGTGATTCCCAAGTGATTGACACGTGATTCCCACGTGATTCCCATGTGATTCCCACGTGATTGACACGTGATTCCCACGTGATTATCACGTGATTCCCACATGATTCCTACGTGATTGACACGTCATTCCCACGTGATTCCCATGTGATTCCCACGTGATTAACACGTGATTCCCAGGTGATTCCCAAATGATTGTCACGTGATTCCCACGTGATTCACACGTGATTCACACGTAATTCCATCGTGATTGACACGTGATTCCCACATGATTCCCACGTTATTGACACGTGATTCGAACCTGATTCCCACGTGATTACCACGTGATTCCCATATGATTCCCACGTGAGTCCCACGTGATTCCCACGTGATTGACGCATGATTACCACTTGATTCCCACGTGATTCCATAATGATTCCCACCTGATTCCCACGGGATTGAAACGTGTTTCCCACGTGATTGACACGTTATTCCCACGTGATTCAAAAGTGATTCCCACGTGATTCCAACGTGATTGACACGTGATTCCCAAATGATTCCCTTGTGATACCCATGTGATGCCCAAGTGATTGACACGTGATTCCTACGTGAGTCCCTCGTGATTGACACGTGATTCCCACATGATTCCCACGTGATTGACACGTTATTCCCACGTGATTCCTACGTGATTACCACGTGATTCCCATGTTATTCCCAGTGACTCCCATGTGATTCCCACGTGATTTACGCATGATTCCCACGTGGTTCCCACGTGATTCCCACGTGATTCCCACGAGATTGACACGTGATTCCCACCTTATTCCCACGTGATTCCCACGGGATTGACTCGTGATTCCCACGTGATTCCCACGTGATTGAGATGTCATCCCACGTGATTCCCACGTGATTGACACATGATTCCCACGTGATTGGCGCATGATTCCCACGTGATTCCCACGTGATTAACACGTGATTCCCCCGTGATTCCCATGTGATTGACACGTGATTCCCACGTGATTCCCACGTGTTTCCACGTGATTGACCCATGATACCCACGTGATTCCCACGTGATTCCAACGTGATTGACACGTGAATCTCACGTGAATGACAGGAGATTCTCACGTGATTCCCACGTGATTCCCCCGTGATTGACACATGATTTCCACGTGATTCCCATGTGATTACCACCTGATTTCCACGAGATTGCCACGTGACTGCAATGTGATTCCCACATGATTGAAGCATGATTCCCATGTGATTCCCACGTGATTCCCACGTGGTTCACACGTGATTCCCACGTGATTCCCACGTGATTCCCACGTGATTGACACGTGATTCCCATGTGATTCCCATGTGATTGACATGTAATTCCCACGTAATTCCCACGTGATTGACACGTGATTCCCACGTGATTATCACGTGATTCCCATGTGATTCCCAAGTGATTGACACGTGATTCCCACGTGCTTCCCACGTGATTCCCACGTTATTCCCAAGTGATTGACACATGATTCCAACGTGATTCCCACATGATTCCCACGTGATTGACACGTGATTCCCATGTGATTCCCACGTGATACCCACGTGATTCCCACGTGAATGACACGTGATTCCCACCTTATTCCCACGTGATTCCCACGGGATTGACTCGTGATTCCCACGTGATTCCCACGTGATTGAGATGTCATCCCACGTGATTCCCACGTGATTGACACGTGATTCCCACGTGATTCCCACATGATTCCCACGTGATTGAAACGTGATTCCAGCGTGATTCCCACGTGATTGGCGCGTGATTCCCATGTGATTCCCACGTGACTCCCACGGTATTCCCACGTGATAGACACGTGATTCCCAAGTGATTCCCACGTGACAACAACGTGATTCCCACGTGATTGACACGTGATTCCCACATGATTCCCACGTGATTCTCACGTAATTCCCACGTGATTGACACGTGATTCCCACGTGATTATCATGTGATTCCCATGTGATTCCCAAGAGATTGACACGTGATTCCCACGTGCTTCCCACGTGATTCCCACGTTATTCCCAAGTGATTGACACATGATTCCAACGTGATTCCCAAGTGATTCCCTCGTGATTGACACGTGATTCCCACGTGATTCAAAAGTGATTCCCACGTGATTTCAACGTGATTGACACGTGATTCCCAAATGATTCCCGTGTGATACCCATGTGATGCCCATGTGATTGACACGTGATTCCTACGTGATTCCCTCGTGATTGACACGTGATTCCCACATGATTCCCAAGTAATTGACACGTTATTCCCACGTGATTCCTACTTGATTACCACGTAATTCCCACATTATTCCCACGTGACTCCCATGTGATTCCCACGTGATTGACACGTGATTCCCACCTTATTCCCACGTGATTCCCACGGGATTGACTCATGATTCCCACGTGATTCCCACGTTATTGACACGTGATGTCCACGTGATTCCCACTTGATTCTCACATGACTGACACGTGATTGACACGTGATTCCCACGTGAATCCCACGTGATTCCCTTGTGATTCCCACGTGATTGACACGTGATTCCTACCTTATTCCCACGTGATTCCCAAGGGATTAAATGTCATTCCCACGTGATTGCCACGTGATTCAAACTTGATTGACATGTGATTCCCACGTGATTGACACGTGATTCCCACGTAATTCCCTCGTGATACCCACGAGATTCCCACGTGATTCCCACGTGATTCCCACGTGATTGGCACGAGATTCCCACGTGATTGGCACGAGATTCCGACGTAATTCCCACGTGATTCCCACGTGATTGACACGTAATTCCCACGTGATTCCCACGTGATTGACACGTGATTCCCACGTGATTCCCACGTGATTCCCACGTGATTCTCACGTGATTCCCACGTGATTCCCACGTGATTCCCACGTGATTGAGACGTAATTCCCACGTGATTCCCACGTGATTGACGCATGATTCCCACGTGATTGACACGTGATTCCCACGTGATTCCAACGTGATTCTCACGTAATTCCCAAGTGTTGACACGTGATTCCCACGTGATTATCACGTGATTCCCATGTGATTCCCAAGTGATTGACATGTGATTCCCACGTGCTTCCCACGTGATTCCCACATTATTCCCAAGTGATTGACACATGATTCCAACGTGATTCCCAAGTGATTCCCACGTGATTGACACGTGATTCCCACGTGATTGACACGTCATTCCCACGTGATTCCCATGTGATTCCCACGTGATTAACACGTGATTCCTGGGTGATTCCCATATGATTGTCACGTGATTCCCACGTGATTCCCACGTGATTCACACGTGATTCACACGTAATTCCATCGTGATTGACACGTGATTCCCACATGATTCCCACATTATTGACACGTGATTCGAACCTGATTCCCACGTGATTACCACGTGATTCCCCCGTGATTGACACGTGATTCCCACGTGATTTACACGTGATTCCCCCGTGATTGACACGTGATTCCCACGTGATTCCCACGTGATTCCTATGGGATTGACACGTGATTCCCACGTGATTCCCAAATGATTGTCACGTGATTCCCACGTGATTAACACGTGATTCCCAGGTGATTCCCAAATGATTGTCACGTGATTCCCACGTGATTCCCACATGATTTCCACATGATTCCCACGTGATTGACATGTGATTCCCACATGATTACCACGTGATTTACACGTGATTCCTACGTGATTGACACGTGATTCCCACGTGATTCCCACGGGATTCCTATGGGATTTGCACGTGATTCCCACGTTATTCCCACGTGATTCCCACGTGATTGACACGTGATTCCCACGTGATTCCCACGTGATTCCCATATGATTCCAACGTGAATGACACGTGATTCCCAAATGATTCCCACGTGATGCCAACGTGATTGACACGTCATTCCCACGTGATTCCAACTTGATTGACACGAGATTCCCACGTGATTCCCACGTGATTGACACGTAATTCCCACGTGTTTCCCAAGTGATTGACACATGATTCCAACGTGATTCCCAAGTGATTCCCACGTGATTGACACGTGATTCCCACGTGATTGACACGTCATTCCCACGTGATTCCCATGTGATTCCCACGTGATTAACACGTGATTCCTGGGTGATTCCCATATGATTGTCACGTGATTCCCACGTGATTCACACGTGATTCACACGTGATTCACACGTAATTCCATCGTGATTGACACGTGATTCCCACATGATTCCCACATTATTGACACGTGATTCGAACCTGATTCCCACGTGATTACCACGTGATTCCCCCGTGATTGACACGTGATTCCCACATGATTTACACGTGATTCCCCCGTGATTGACACGTGATTCCCACGTGATTCCCACGTGATTCCTATGGGATTGACACGTGATTCCCACGTGATTCCCAAATGATTTTCACGTGATTCCCACGTGATTAACACGTGATTCCCAGGTGATTCCCAAATGATTGTCACGTGATTCCCACGTGATTCCCACATGATTCCCACATGATTCCCACGTGATTCCCACGTGATTGACACGTGATTCCCACGTGATAGACGCATGAACACCACTTGATTCCCACGTGATTCCATCGTGATTGACACGTGATTCCCACATGATTCCCACGTGATTGACATGTGATTCCCACTTGATTCCCACGTGATTCCCACTTGATTCCCACGTGATTCCCACTTGACTCCCACGTGATTCCCACGTGATTGACGCATGATTCCCTCGTGATTTCCACGTGATTGACACGTGATTCCCACGTGATTCCCAGGTGATTCTCACGTAATTCCCACGTGATTGACACGTGATTCCCACGTGATTATCACGTGATTCCCATGTGATTCCCAAGTGATTGACACGTGATTCCCACGTGATTCCCATGTGATTCCCACGTGATTGACACGTGATTCCCACGTGATTATCACGTGATTCCCACATGATTCCTACGTGATTGACACGTCATTCCCACGTGATTCCCATGTGATTCCCACGTGATTAACACGTGATTCCCAGGTGATTCCCAAATGATTGTCACGTGATTCCCACGTGATTCACACGTGATTCACACGTAATTCCATCGTGATTGACACGTGATTCCCACATGATTCCCACGTTATTGACACGTGATTCGAACCTGATTCCCACGTGATTACCACGTGATTCCCATATGATTCCCACGTGAGTCCCACGTGATTCCCACGTGATTGACGCATGATTACCACTTGATTCCCACGTGATTCCATAATGATTCCCACCTGATTCCCACGGGATTGAAACGTGTTTCCCACGTGATTGACACGTTATTCCCACGTGATTCAAAAGTGATTCCCACGTGATTCCAACGTGATTGACACGTGATTCCCAAATGATTCCCTTGTGATACCCATGTGATGCCCAAGTGATTGACACGTGATTCCTACGTGAGTCCCTCGTGATTGACACGTGATTCCCACATGATTCCCACGTGATTGACACGTTATTCCCACGTGATTCCTACGTGATTACCACGTGATTCCCATGTTATTCCCAGTGACTCCCATGTGATTCCCACGTGATTTACGCATGATTCCCACGTGGTTCCCACGTGATTCCCACGTGATTCCCACGTGATTGACACGTGATTCCCACCTTATTCCCACGTGATTCCCACGGGATTGACTCGTGATTCCCACGTGATTCCCACGTGATTGAGATGTCATCCCACGTGATTCCCACGTGATTGACACATGATTCCCACGTGATTGGCGCATGATTCCCACGTGATTCCCACGTGATTAACACGTGATTCCCCCGTGATTCCCATGTGATTGACACGTGATTCCCACGTGATTCCCACGTGTTTCCACGTGATTGACCCATGATACCCACGTGATTCCCACGTGATTCCAACGTGATTGACACGTGAATCTCACGTGAATGACAGGAGATTCTCACGTGATTCCCACGTGATTCCCCCGTGATTGACACATGATTTCCACGTGATTCCCATGTGATTACCACCTGATTTCCACGAGATTGCCACGTGACTGCAATGTGATTCCCACATGATTGAAGCATGATTCCCATGTGATTCCCACGTGATTCCCACGTGGTTCACACGTGATTCCCACGTGATTGACACGTCATTCCCACGTGATTCCCATGTGATTCCCACGTGATTAACACGTGATTCCTGGGTGATTCCCATATGATTGTCACGTGATTCCCACGTGATTCCCACGTGATTCACACGTGATTCACACGTAATTCCATCGTGATTGACACGTGATTCCCACATGATTCCCACATTATTGACACGTGATTCGAACCTGATTCCCACGTGATTACCACGTGATTCCCCCGTGATTGACACGTGATTCCCACGTGATTTACACGTGATTCCCCCGTGATTGACACGTGATTCCCACGTGATTCCCACGTGATTCCTATGGGATTGACACGTGATTCCCACGTGATTCCCAAATGATTGTCACGTGATTCCCACGTGATTAACACGTGATTCCCAGGTGATTCCCAAATGATTGTCACGTGATTCCCACGTGATTCCCACATGATTCCCACATGATTCCCACGTGATTGACATGTGATTCCCACATGATTACCACGTGATTTACACGTGATTCCTACGTGATTGACACGTGATTCCCACGTGATTCCCACGGGATTCCTATGGGATTTGCACGTGATTCCCACGTTATTCCCACGTGATTCCCACGTGATTGACACGTGATTCCCACGTGATTCCCACGTGATTCCCATATGATTCCAACGTGAATGACACGTGATTCCCAAATGATTCCCACGTGATGCCAACGTGATTGACACGTCATTCCCACGTGATTCCAACTTGATTGACACGAGATTCCCACGTGATTCCCACGTGATTGACACGTAATTCCCACGTGTTTCCCAAGTGATTGACACATGATTCCAACGTGATTCCCAAGTGATTCCCACGTGATTGACACGTGATTCCCACGTGATTGACACGTCATTCCCACGTGATTCCCATGTGATTCCCACGTGATTAACACGTGATTCCTGGGTGATTCCCATATGATTGTCACGTGATTCCCACGTGATTCACACGTGATTCACACGTGATTCACACGTAATTCCATCGTGATTGACACGTGATTCCCACATGATTCCCACATTATTGACACGTGATTCGAACCTGATTCCCACGTGATTACCACGTGATTCCCCCGTGATTGACACGTGATTCCCACATGATTTACACGTGATTCCCCCGTGATTGACACGTGATTCCCACGTGATTCCCACGTGATTCCTATGGGATTGACACGTGATTCCCACGTGATTCCCAAATGATTTTCACGTGATTCCCACGTGATTAACACGTGATTCCCAGGTGATTCCCAAATGATTGTCACGTGATTCCCACGTGATTCCCACATGATTCCCACATGATTCCCACGTGATTCCCACGTGATTGACACGTGATTCCCACGTGATAGACGCATGAACACCACTTGATTCCCACGTGATTCCATCGTGATTGACACGTGATTCCCACATGATTCCCACGTGATTGACATGTGATTCCCACTTGATTCCCACGTGATTCCCACTTGATTCCCACGTGATTCCCACTTGACTCCCACGTGATTCCCACGTGATTGACGCATGATTCCCTCGTGATTTCCACGTGATTGACACGTGATTCCCACGTGATTCCCAGGTGATTCTCACGTAATTCCCACGTGATTGACACGTGATTCCCACGTGATTATCACGTGATTCCCATGTGATTCCCAAGTGATTGACACGTGATTCCCACGTGATTCCCATGTGATTCCCACGTGATTGACACGTGATTCCCACGTGATTATCACGTGATTCCCACATGATTCCTACGTGATTGACACGTCATTCCCACGTGATTCCCATGTGATTCCCACGTGATTAACACGTGATTCCCAGGTGATTCCCAAATGATTGTCACGTGATTCCCACGTGATTCACACGTGATTCACACGTAATTCCATCGTGATTGACACGTGATTCCCACATGATTCCCACGTTATTGACACGTGATTCGAACCTGATTCCCACGTGATTACCACGTGATTCCCATATGATTCCCACGTGAGTCCCACGTGATTCCCACGTGATTGACGCATGATTACCACTTGATTCCCACGTGATTCCATAATGATTCCCACCTGATTCCCACGGGATTGAAACGTGTTTCCCACGTGATTGACACGTTATTCCCACGTGATTCAAAAGTGATTCCCACGTGATTCCAACGTGATTGACACGTGATTCCCAAATGATTCCCTTGTGATACCCATGTGATGCCCAAGTGATTGACACGTGATTCCTACGTGAGTCCCTCGTGATTGACACGTGATTCCCACATGATTCCCACGTGATTGACACGTTATTCCCACGTGATTCCTACGTGATTACCACGTGATTCCCATGTTATTCCCAGTGACTCCCATGTGATTCCCACGTGATTTACGCATGATTCCCACGTGGTTCCCACGTGATTCCCACGTGATTCCCACGTGATTGACACGTGATTCCCACCTTATTCCCACGTGATTCCCACGGGATTGACTCGTGATTCCCACGTGATTCCCACGTGATTGAGATGTCATCCCACGTGATTCCCACGTGATTGACACATGATTCCCACGTGATTGGCGCATGATTCCCACGTGATTCCCACGTGATTAACACGTGATTCCCCCGTGATTCCCATGTGATTGACACGTGATTCCCACGTGATTCCCACGTGTTTCCACGTGATTGACCCATGATACCCACGTGATTCCCACGTGATTCCAACGTGATTGACACGTGAATCTCACGTGAATGACAGGAGATTCTCACGTGATTCCCACGTGATTCCCCCGTGATTGACACATGATTTCCACGTGATTCAAATGTGATTACCACCTGATTTCCACGAGATTGCCACGTGACTGCAATGTGATTCCCACATGATTGAAGCATGATTCCCATGTGATTCCCACGTGATTCCCACGTGGTTCACACGTGATTCCCACGTGATTCCCACGTGATTCCCACGTGATTGACACGTGATTCCCATGTGATTCCCATGTGATTGACATGTAATTCCCACGTAATTCCCACGTGATTGACACGTGATTCCCACGTGATTCCCACGTGATTCCCACGTGATTCCCATATGATTCCAACGTGAATGACACGTGATTCCCAAATGATTCCCACGTGATGCCAACGTGATTGACACGTCATTCCCACGTGATTCCAACTTGATTGACACGAGATTCCCATGTGATTTCCACGTGATTAAATGTGATTCCCACGATATTCCCACGTGATTGATACGTGATTCCCAAGTGATTACCACGTGATTAACACGTGATACCCACGTGATTCCCACTTGATTCCCACGTGATTCCCACGTGACTCCCACATGATTCCCCCGTGATTGACGCATGATTCCCACGTGATTCCCACGTGATTGACACGTGATTCCCATGTGATTATCACGTGACTCCCACGTTATTCCCAAGTGACTTACACATGATTCCAATGTGATTCCCAAGTGATTCCCACGTGATTGACACGTGATTCCCACTTGATTCCCACGTGATTGACTCGTGATTCTCATATGATTCCCACGTGATTCTCACATGACTGACACGTGATTTACACGTGATTCCCACGAGAATCCCACGTGATTCCCATGTGATTCCCACGTGAGTGACATGTGATTCCCACCTTATTCCCACGTGATTCCCACGGGATTGACATGTCATTCCCACGTTATTGCCACGTGATTCCCACGTGATTGACATGTGATTCCCACGTGATTCCCCCGTGATTCCCACGTGATTCCCAAATGATTCCCACGTGATGCCCACATGATGCTCACGTGATTGACACGTGATTCCCACATGATTCCCACGTGATTGACACGTGATTCCAACGTGATTCCCACATGATTACCACGTGATTTAAATGTGATTCCCACGTGACTCCCACGTGATTCTCACGTGATTGACGCATGATCACCACTTGATTTCCACGTGATTCCATCATGATTGACACGTGACTCCCACATGACTCCCACGTGATTGACACGTGATACCCACGTGATTCCCACTTGATTCCCACGTGATTCCCACGTGACTCCCACGTGTTTCCCACGTGATTGACGCATGATTCCCACGTGATTGACACGTGATTCCCACGTGATTCCCACGTGATTGGAACGAGATTCCGACGTAATTCCCACGTGATTCCCACGTGACTCCCACGTGTTTCCCACGTGATTGACGCATGATTTCCACGTGATTCCCACTTGATTCTCACATGATTGACACGTGATTGACACGTGATTCGCACGTGAATCCCACGTGATTCCCATGTGATTCCCAAGTGATTGAAACCTTATTCCCACGTGATTCCCAAGGGATTGAAATGTCATTCTCACGTGATTGCCACGTGATTCAAACTTGATTGACATGTGATTCCCACGTGATTGACACGTGATTCCCACGTGATTCCCACGTGATTCCCACGTGATTCCCACGTGATTGGCACGAGATTCCGACGTAATTCCCACGTGATTCCCACGTGATTGACACGTAATTCCAACGTGTTTCCCACGTGATTGACGCATGATTCCCACGTGATTCCCACGTGATTGACACGTGATTCCCACGTGATTCCCACGTGATTCTCACGTAATTCCCACGTGATTGACACGTGATTCCCACGTGATTATCACGTGATTCCCATGTGATTCCCAAGAGATTGACATGTGATTCCCACGTGCTTCCATGTGATTCCCACGTTATTCCCAAGTGATTGACACATGATTCCAACGTGATTCCCAAGTGATTCCCTCGTGATTGACACGTGATTCCCACGTGATTTAAAAGTGATTCCAACATGATTGACACGTGATTCCCAAATGATTCCGGTGTGATACCCATGTGATGCCCACGATATTGACACGTGATTCCTACGTGATTCCCTCGTGATTGACACGTGATTCCCACATGATTCCCACGTGATTGACACGTTATTCCGACGTGATTCCTACTTGATTACCACGTGATTCCCACGTGATTCCCACGTGATTCCCAAATGATTCCCATGTGATGCCCACGTGATGCCCACGTGATTGACACGTGATTCCCCATGATTCCCACGTGATTGACACGCGATTCCCACGTGACTCCCACATGATTCCCACGTGATTGACGCATGATTACCACTTGATTCCCACGTGATTCCATCGTGATTGACACGTGATTCACACGAGATTCCCACGTGATTCCCACGTGATTGACGCATGATTACAACTTGATTCCCACGTGATTCCATCGTGATTGACACGTGATTCCCACGAGATTCCCACATGATGCCCACGTGATTGACACGTGATTCCCACGTGATTCAAACGTAATTCCATCGTGATTGACAAGTGATTCCCACATGATTCACACGATATTGACACGTGATTCCAACGTGATTCCCACATGATTACCACGTGATTTCCATGTGATTCCCATGTGACTCCCACGTGATTCCCACGTGATTGACGCATGATCACCACTTGATTCCCACGTGATTCCATCATGATTGACACGTGACTCCCACATGACTCCCACGTGATTGACACGTGATACCCACGTGATTCCCACTTGATTCCCACGTGATTCCCACGTGACTCCCACGTGTTTCCCAAGTGATTGACGCATGATTTCCACGTGATTCCCACGTGATTCCCAAGTGATTGACACGTGATTCCCACGTGATTCCCACGTGATTCTCACGTGATTGCCACGTGATTGACACGTGAGTCCCACGTGATTATCACGTGATTCCCATGTGATTCCCAAGAGAGTGACACGTGATTCCCACGTGCTTCCCACGTGATTCCCACGTGATTCCCAAGTGATTGACACATGATTCCAACGTGATTCCCAAGTGATTCCCACATGATTGACACGTGATTCCCACGTGATTGAAACGTGATTCCACGTGATTGACACGTGATTCCCACGTGATTGACACGTCATTCCCACGTGATTCCCATGTGATTCCCACGTGATTAACACGTGATTCCCAGGTGATTCCCAAATGATTGTCACGTGATACCCACGTGATTCACACGTAATTCCATCATGATTGACACGTGATTCCCACATGATTCCCACGTTACTGACACGTGATTCCAACCTGATTCCCACGTGATTACCACGTGATTCCCATGTGATTCCCACGTGACTCCCAGGTGATTCCCCCGTGATTGACGCATGATTACCACTTTATTCCCACGTGATTCCATCGTGATTGACACGTGATTCCCACGAGATTCCCATGTGATTCCCACGTGATTGACACGCGATTCCCACGTGATACCCAAGTGATTCCCACATGATTGACACGTGATTCCCACGTGATTGACACGTGATTCCCACGTGATTCCCACGTGATTCCCACGTGATTCCCACCTGATTCCAAGGGATTGAAACGTGTTTCCCACCTGATTGACACGACATTCCCACGTGATACAAAAGTGATTCCCACGTGATTCCAACGTGATTTACAGGTGATTCCCAAATGATTCCCGAGTGATACCCATGTGATGCCCACGTGATTGACACGTGATTGCTATGTGATTTCCTCGTGATTGACATGTGATTCCCACATGATTCCCACGTGATTGACACATTATTCCCACGTTATTCCCACGTGACTCCCATGTGATTCCAACGTGATTGACGCATGATTCCCACGTGATTCCCACGTGATTCCCACCTGATTCACACGTGATTCATACGGGATTGACACGTGATTCCCATGTGATTCCCACGTGATTGACACGTGACTACCAAGTGATTCCCACGTGATTGACACGTGATTCCCATATGATTACCATGTGATTCCAACGTGATTGACACATGATGCCCATGTGATTCCCACGTGATTGACACGTGATTTCCACGTGATTCCCACTTGATTCTCACATGATTGACACGAGATTGACCCATGATTCCCACGTGAATCCCACGTGATTCCCACGTGATTCCCACGTGATTGACACGTGATTCCCACGTGATTCACATGTAATTCCATCGTGATTGACACTCGATTCCCACATGATTCCCACGATATTGACACGTGATTTCAACGTGACTCCCACGTGATTCCCACGTGGTTGACGCATGATTACCACTTGATTCCCACGTGATTCCATCATGATTGACACGTGATTCCCACATGACTCCCACGTGATTGTCACGTGATCCCCACGTGATTCCCACGTGATTCCCAAGTGAATCTCACGTGACTCCCACGTGATTACCATGTGATTGGCGCATGATTCCCACGTGATTCCCACGTGATTTACACGTGATTCCTACGTGATTGACACGTGATTCCCACGTCATTCCCACGTGATTCCAACTTGATTGACACGAGATTCCCATGTGATTTCCACGTGATTAAATGTGATTCCCAAGATATTCCCACGTGATTGACACGTGATTCCCAAGTGATTCCCACGTGATTAACACGTGATTCCCACGTGATTCCCTCGTGATTGACACGATATACCCACGTGATTCCCACTTGATTCCCACGTGATTCCCACGTGACTCCCACATGATTCCCAGGTGATTGACGCATGATTCCCACGTGATTCCCACGTGATTGACACGTGATTCCCACGTGATTGCCACGTGATTCTCACGTAATTCCCACATGATTGACACGTGATTCCCACGTGATTATCACGTGATTCCCACGTTATTCCCAAGTGATTGACATATGATTCCAACGTGATTCCCAAGTGATTCCCACGTGATTGACACGTGATTCCCACTTGATTGACACGTGATTCCCACGAGATTGACACGTGATTCCCACGTGATTCCTACGTGATTGACACGTCATTCCCACGGGATTCCCATGTGATTCCCACGTGATTAACACGTGATTCCCAGGTGATTCCCAAATGATTGTTACGGATTCCCACTTGATTCCCACGTGATTCCCACGTGACTCCCACATGATTCCCACATGATTGACGCATGATTCCCACGTGATTCCCAAGTAATTGACACGTGATTCCCACGTGATTCTCACGTAATTTCCACGTGATTGACACGTGATTCCCACGTGATTATCACGTGATTCCCACGTTATTCCCAAGTGATTGACATATGATTCCAACGTGATTCCCAAGTGATTCCCACGTGATTGACACGTGATTCCCACGCGATTGACACGTGATTCCCACGTGATTGACACGTGATTCCCACGTGATTCCTACGTGATTGACACGTCATTCCCACGTGATTCCCATGTGATTCCCACGTCATTAACAAGTTATTCCCACGTGATTCCTATGTGATTACCACGTGATTCCCACGTTATTCCCACGAGACTCCCATGTGATTCCCACGTGATTGACACGTGATTCCCACCTTATTCCCACGTGATTGATATGTCATTCCCACGTGATTCCCACGTGATTCCCACGTGATTGACACGTGATTCCCATGTGATTCCCACGTGATTCCCACATGATTCCCAAATGATTCCAACGTGATGTCCACGTGATGCCCACGTGATTGACACGTGATTCCCACATGATTCCCACGTGATTGACACGTGATTCCCACGTGATTCACACGTAATTACATCGTGATTGACACTCGATTCCCACATGATTCCCACGATATTTACACGTGATTTCAGCGTGATTCCCACGTGATTGGCACGTGATTCACATGTGATTCCCACGTGACTCCCACGTGATTCCCACGTGATTGACACGTAATTCCCTCATGATTCCCACGTGACTCCAATGTGATTCCCACGTAATTGACATGTGATTCCCACGTGATTCCACGTGATTCCCATATGATTCCAACGTGATTGACTCGTGATCCCCATATGATTCCCACGTGATTCCAACATGATTGACACGTGATTCCCACGTGATTCCCACGTGATTGACACGTGATTCCCACGTGATTGACACGTGATTCACACGTGATTGACACGTGATTCCCACGTGATTCAAAAGTGATTCCGACGTGATTCCAACGTGATTTACAAGTGATTCCCAAATGATTCCCACGTGATTCCAACGTGATTGACACGTGATTCCCACGTGATTCCCTCTTGATTTTCACATGATTGACACGTGATAGACACGTGATTCCCACGTGATTCCCACGTGATTGACACGTGATTCCCACCTTCTTCCCACGTGATTCCCAAGGGATTGAAATGTCATTCTCATGTGATTGCCACGTGATTCCCACGTGATTGACATGTGATTCCCACGTGATTGACACGTGATTCCCACGTGATTCCTACGTGATTGACACGTCATTCCCACGTGATTCCCATGTGATTCCCACGTGATTCCCAACGGATTGACACGTGATTCCCACGTGATTTCCACGTGATTGACACGTGATTCCCACGTGATTGACACGTGATTCCCACGTGATTCCTACGTGATTGACACGTCATTCCCACGTGATTCCCATGTGATTCCCACGTGATTCCCACCGATTGACACGTGATTCCCACGTGATTCCTACGTGATTGACACGTGATTAACACGTAATTCCATCGTGATTGACACGTGATTCCCACATGATTCCCACATTATTGACACGTGATTCGAACCTGATTCCCACGTGATTACCACTTGATTCCCATATGATTCCCACGTGAGTCCCACGTGATTCCCACGTGATTGACGCATGATTACCACTTGATTCCCACGTGATTCCATCATGATTCCCACCTGATTCCCACGGGATTGAAACGTGTTTCCCACGTGATTGACACGTTATTCCCACGTGATTCAAAAGTGATTCCCACGTGATTCCAATATGATTGACACGTGATTCCCAAATGATTCCCGTGTGATACCCATGTGATGCACACGTGATTGAAACGTGATTCCTACGTGATTCCCACGTGATTGACGCATGATTCCCACGTGATTCCCACGTGATTGACACGTGATTCCCAAGTGATTCCCACGTGATTCCCACGTGATTCCAACGGGATTGACACGTGATTCGCACGTGATTCCCACGTGATTGACGCATGATTCCCACGTGACTCACACGTGATTGACGCATGATTCCCATGTGATTCCCAAGTGATTCCCACGTGATTCCCACGGGATTGACACGTGATTCCCACGTGATTCCCAAGTGATTGACACGTGTTTCCCACGTGATTCCGACGTGACTCCAACGTGATTCCCACGTAATTGACATGTGATTCCTACGTGATTCCCACTTGATTGACTCGTGATTCCCATATGATTCCCACGTGATTTCAACGTGATTGACACGTGATTCCCACGTGATTGACACGTGATTTCCACGTGATTCCCTCTTGATTCTCACATGATTGACACGTGATTTACACGTGATTCCCATGTGATTCCCATGTGATTCCCACGTGATTGACACGTGATTCCCACCTTATTCCCACGTGATACCCAAGGGATTGAAATGTCATTCCCACGTGATTGCCACGTGATTCCCACGTGATTGATATCTGATTCCCACGTGATTGACACGTGATTCCCACGTAATTCCCACGTGATTCCCACGTGATTCCTACGTGATTCCCACGGGATTGACACATGATTCCCACGTGATTGACACGTGATTCCCACGTGATTCCCACGTGATTGACACGTGATTCCCACGTGATTCCCACGTGACTCCAACGTGATTCCCACGTAATTGACATGTGATTCCCACGTGATTGACACGTGATTCCCACGTGATCCCCACGTGATTGACACGTGATACCCACGTGATTCCCACGTGACTCCAACGTGATTCCCACGTAATTGACATGTGATTCCCACGTGATTCCCACGTGATTGACTCGTCATTCTCATATGATTCCCACGTGATTCTCATATGATTGACACGTGATTGACACGTGATTCCAACGAGAATCGCACGTGATTCCCATGTGATTCCCACGTGATTCCCACTTGATTGACACGTGATTCCCACGTGATTCGCACATGATTCCCACGTGATTCCCACGTGATTCCCACCTGATTCCCACGGGATTGAAACGTGTTTTCCACTTGATTGACACCTGATTCCCACGTGATTCAAAAGTGATTCCCACGTGATTCCAACGTGATTGACACGAGATTCCCAGATGATTCCCTTGTGATACCCATGTGATGCCCACGTGATTGACACCTGATTCCCACGTGATTCAAAAGTGATTCCCACGTGATTCCCTCGTGATTGACACGTGATTCCCACATGATTCCCAAGTGATTGACACGTTATTCCCACGTGATTCCTACGTGATTACCACGTGATTCCCCCGTTATTCCCACGTGATTCCCACGTGATTCACACGTGATTCATACGGGATTGACACGTGATTCCCACGCGATTGACAGGTGATTCCCACGTGATTCCCACGTGACTCTAACGTGATTCCCACGTAATTGACATGTGATTCCCACGTGATTCCCACGTGATTGACACGTGATTCCCACTTCATTGACACGTGATTCCCACTTGATTCTCACATGATTGACACGTGATTGACACGTGATTCCCACGTGAATCCCACGTGATTCCCACGTGATTCCCATGTGATTCCCACGTGATTAACACGTGATTCCTGGGTGATTCCCATATGATTGTCACGTGATTCCCACGTGATTCCCACGTGATTCACACGTGATTCACACGTAATTCCATCGTGATTGACACGTGATTCCCACATGATTCCCACATTATTGACACGTGATTCGAACCTGATTCCCACGTGATTACCACGTGATTCCCCCGTGATTGACACGTGATTCCCACGTGATTTACACGTGATTCCCCCGTGATTGACACGTGATTCCCACGTGATTCCCACGTGATTCCTATGGGATTGACACGTGATTCCCACGTGATTCCCAAATGATTGTCACGTGATTCCCACGTGATTAACACGTGATTCCCAGGTGATTCCCAAATGATTGTCACGTGATTCCCACGTGATTCCCACATGATTTCCACATGATTCCCACGTGATTGACATGTGATTCCCACATGATTACCACGTGATTTACACGTGATTCCTACGTGATTGACACGTGATTCCCACGTGATTCCCACGGGATTCCTATGGGATTTGCACGTGATTCCCACGTTATTCCCACGTGATTCCCACGTGATTGACACGTGATTCCCACGTGATTCCCACGTGATTCCCATATGATTCCAACGTGAATGACACGTGATTCCCAAATGATTCCCACGTGATGCCAACGTGATTGACACGTCATTCCCACGTGATTCCAACTTGATTGACACGAGATTCCCACGTGATTCCCACGTGATTGACACGTAATTCCCACGTGTTTCCCAAGTGATTGACACATGATTCCAACGTGATTCCCAAGTGATTCCCACGTGATTGACACGTGATTCCCACGTGATTGACACGTCATTCCCACGTGATTCCCATGTGATTCCCACGTGATTAACACGTGATTCCTGGGTGATTCCCATATGATTGTCACGTGATTCCCACGTGATTCACACGTGATTCACACGTGATTCACACGTAATTCCATCGTGATTGACACGTGATTCCCACATGATTCCCACATTATTGACACGTGATTCGAACCTGATTCCCACGTGATTACCACGTGATTCCCCCGTGATTGACACGTGATTCCCACATGATTTACACGTGATTCCCCCGTGATTGACACGTGATTCCCACGTGATTCCCACGTGATTCCTATGGGATTGACACGTGATTCCCACGTGATTCCCAAATGATTTTCACGTGATTCCCACGTGATTAACACGTGATTCCCAGGTGATTCCCAAATGATTGTCACGTGATTCCCACGTGATTCCCACATGATTCCCACATGATTCCCACGTGATTCCCACGTGATTGACACGTGATTCCCACGTGATAGACGCATGAACACCACTTGATTCCCACGTGATTCCATCGTGATTGACACGTGATTCCCACATGATTCCCACGTGATTGACATGTGATTCCCACTTGATTCCCACATGATTCCCACTTGATTCCCACGTGATTCCCACTTGACTCCCACGTGATTCCCACGTGATTGACGCATGATTCCCTCGTGATTTCCACGTGATTGACACGTGATTCCCACGTGATTCCCAGGTGATTCTCACGTAATTCCCACGTGATTGACACGTGATTCCCACGTGATTATCACGTGATTCCCATGTGATTCCCAAGTGATTGACACGTGATTCCCACGTGATTCCCATGTGATTCCCACGTGATTGACACGTGATTCCCACGTGATTATCACGTGATTCCCACATGATTCCTACGTGATTGACACGTCATTCCCACGTGATTCCCATGTGATTCCCACGTGATTAACACGTGATTCCCAGGTGATTCCCAAATGATTGTCACGTGATTCCCACGTGATTCACACGTGATTCACACGTAATTCCATCGTGATTGACACGTGATTCCCACATGATTCCCACGTTATTGACACGTGATTCGAACCTGATTCCCACGTGATTACCACGTGATTCCCATATGATTCCCACGTGAGTCCCACGTGATTCCCACGTGATTGACGCATGATTACCACTTGATTCCCACGTGATTCCATAATGATTCCCACCTGATTCCCACGGGATTGAAACGTGTTTCCCACGTGATTGACACGTTATTCCCACGTGATTCAAAAGTGATTCCCACGTGATTCCAACGTGATTGACACGTGATTCCCAAATGATTCCCTTGTGATACCCATGTGATGCCCAAGTGATTGACACGTGATTCCTACGTGAGTCCCTCGTGATTGACACGTGATTCCCACATGATTCCCACGTGATTGACACGTTATTCCCACGTGATTCCTACGTGATTACCACGTGATTCCCATGTTATTCCCAGTGACTCCCATGTGATTCCCACGTGATTTACGCATGATTCCCACGTGGTTCCCACGTGATTCCCACGTGATTCCCACGTGATTGACACGTGATTCCCACCTTATTCCCACGTGATTCCCACGGGATTGACTCGTGATTCCCACGTGATTCCCACGTGATTGAGATGTCATCCCACGTGATTCCCACGTGATTGACACATGATTCCCACGTGATTGGCGCATGATTCCCACGTGATTCCCACGTGATTAACACGTGATTCCCCCGTGATTCCCATGTGATTGACACGTGATTCCCACGTGATTCCCACGTGTTTCCACGTGATTGACCCATGATACCCACGTGATTCCCACGTGATTCCAACGTGATTGACACGTGAATCTCACGTGAATGACAGGAGATTCTCACGTGATTCCCACGTGATTCCCCCGTGATTGACACATGATTTCCACGTGATTCCCATGTGATTACCACCTGATTTCCACGAGATTGCCACGTGACTGCAATGTGATTCCCACATGATTGAAGCATGATTCCCATGTGATTCCCACGTGATTCCCACGTGGTTCACACGTGATTCCCACGTGATTGACACGTCATTCCCACGTGATTCCCATGTGATTCCCACGTGATTAACACGTGATTCCTGGGTGATTCCCATATGATTGTCACGTGATTCCCACGTGATTCCCACGTGATTCACACGTGATTCACACGTAATTCCATCGTGATTGACACGTGATTCCCACATGATTCCCACATTATTGACACGTGATTCGAACCTGATTCCCACGTGATTACCACGTGATTCCCCCGTGATTGACACGTGATTCCCACGTGATTTACACGTGATTCCCCCGTGATTGACACGTGATTCCCACGTGATTCCCACGTGATTCCTATGGGATTGACACGTGATTCCCACGTGATTCCCAAATGATTGTCACGTGATTCCCACGTGATTAACACGTGATTCCCAGGTGATTCCCAAATGATTGTCACGTGATTCCCACGTGATTCCCACATGATTCCCACATGATTCCCACGTGATTGACATGTGATTCCCACATGATTACCACGTGATTTACACGTGATTCCTACGTGATTGACACGTGATTCCCACGTGATTCCCACGGGATTCCTATGGGATTTGCACGTGATTCCCACGTTATTCCCACGTGATTCCCACGTGATTGACACGTGATTCCCACGTGATTCCCACGTGATTCCCATATGATTCCAACGTGAATGACACGTGATTCCCAAATGATTCCCACGTGATGCCAACGTGATTGACACGTCATTCCCACGTGATTCCAACTTGATTGACACGAGATTCCCACGTGATTCCCACGTGATTGACACGTAATTCCCACGTGTTTCCCAAGTGATTGACACATGATTCCAACGTGATTCCCAAGTGATTCCCACGTGATTGACACGTGATTCCCACGTGATTGACACGTCATTCCCACGTGATTCCCATGTGATTCCCACGTGATTAACACGTGATTCCTGGGTGATTCCCATATGATTGTCACGTGATTCCCACGTGATTCACACGTGATTCACACGTGATTCACACGTAATTCCATCGTGATTGACACGTGATTCCCACATGATTCCCACATTATTGACACGTGATTCGAACCTGATTCCCACGTGATTACCACGTGATTCCCCCGTGATTGACACGTGATTCCCACATGATTTACACGTGATTCCCCCGTGATTGACACGTGATTCCCACGTGATTCCCACGTGATTCCTATGGGATTGACACGTGATTCCCACGTGATTCCCAAATGATTTTCACGTGATTCCCACGTGATTAACACGTGATTCCCAGGTGATTCCCAAATGATTGTCACGTGATTCCCACGTGATTCCCACATGATTCCCACATGATTCCCACGTGATTCCCACGTGATTGACACGTGATTCCCACGTGATAGACGCATGAACACCACTTGATTCCCACGTGATTCCATCGTGATTGACACGTGATTCCCACATGATTCCCACGTGATTGACATGTGATTCCCACTTGATTCCCACGTGATTCCCACTTGATTCCCACGTGATTCCCACTTGACTCCCACGTGATTCCCACGTGATTGACGCATGATTCCCTCGTGATTTCCACGTGATTGACACGTGATTCCCACGTGATTCCCAGGTGATTCTCACGTAATTCCCACGTGATTGACACGTGATTCCCACGTGATTATCACGTGATTCCCATGTGATTCCCAAGTGATTGACACGTGATTCCCACGTGATTCCCATGTGATTCCCACGTGATTGACACGTGATTCCCACGTGATTATCACGTGATTCCCACATGATTCCTACGTGATTGACACGTCATTCCCACGTGATTCCCATGTGATTCCCACGTGATTAACACGTGATTCCCAGGTGATTCCCAAATGATTGTCACGTGATTCCCACGTGATTCACACGTGATTCACACGTAATTCCATCGTGATTGACACGTGATTCCCACATGATTCCCACGTTATTGACACGTGATTCGAACCTGATTCCCACGTGATTACCACGTGATTCCCATATGATTCCCACGTGAGTCCCACGTGATTCCCACGTGATTGACGCATGATTACCACTTGATTCCCACGTGATTCCATAATGATTCCCACCTGATTCCCACGGGATTGAAACGTGTTTCCCACGTGATTGACACGTTATTCCCACGTGATTCAAAAGTGATTCCCACGTGATTCCAACGTGATTGACACGTGATTCCCAAATGATTCCCTTGTGATACCCATGTGATGCCCAAGTGATTGACACGTGATTCCTACGTGAGTCCCTCGTGATTGACACGTGATTCCCACATGATTCCCACGTGATTGACACGTTATTCCCACGTGATTCCTACGTGATTACCACGTGATTCCCATGTTATTCCCAGTGACTCCCATGTGATTCCCACGTGATTTACGCATGATTCCCACGTGGTTCCCACGTGATTCCCACGTGATTCCCACGTGATTGACACGTGATTCCCACCTTATTCCCACGTGATTCCCACGGGATTGACTCGTGATTCCCACGTGATTCCCACGTGATTGAGATGTCATCCCACGTGATTCCCACGTGATTGACACATGATTCCCACGTGATTGGCGCATGATTCCCACGTGATTCCCACGTGATTAACACGTGATTCCCCCGTGATTCCCATGTGATTGACACGTGATTCCCACGTGATTCCCACGTGTTTCCACGTGATTGACCCATGATACCCACGTGATTCCCACGTGATTCCAACGTGATTGACACGTGAATCTCACGTGAATGACAGGAGATTCTCACGTGATTCCCACGTGATTCCCCCGTGATTGACACATGATTTCCACGTGATTCAAATGTGATTACCACCTGATTTCCACGAGATTGCCACGTGACTGCAATGTGATTCCCACATGATTGAAGCATGATTCCCATGTGATTCCCACGTGATTCCCACGTGGTTCACACGTGATTCCCACGTGATTCCCACGTGATTCCCACGTGATTGACACGTGATTCCCATGTGATTCCCATGTGATTGACATGTAATTCCCACGTAATTCCCACGTGATTGACACGTGATTCCCACGTGATTCCCACGTGATTCCCACGTGATTCCCATATGATTCCAACGTGAATGACACGTGATTCCCAAATGATTCCCACGTGATGCCAACGTGATTGACACGTCATTCCCACGTGATTCCAACTTGATTGACACGAGATTCCCATGTGATTTCCACGTGATTAAATGTGATTCCCACGATATTCCCACGTGATTGATACGTGATTCCCAAGTGATTACCACGTGATTAACACGTGATACCCACGTGATTCCCACTTGATTCCCACGTGATTCCCACGTGACTCCCACATGATTCCCCCGTGATTGACGCATGATTCCCACGTGATTCCCACGTGATTGACACGTGATTCCCATGTGATTATCACGTGACTCCCACGTTATTCCCAAGTGACTTACACATGATTCCAATGTGATTCCCAAGTGATTCCCACGTGATTGACACGTGATTCCCACTTGATTCCCACGTGATTGACTCGTGATTCTCATATGATTCCCACGTGATTCTCACATGACTGACACGTGATTTACACGTGATTCCCACGAGAATCCCACGTGATTCCCATGTGATTCCCACGTGAGTGACATGTGATTCCCACCTTATTCCCACGTGATTCCCACGGGATTGACATGTCATTCCCACGTTATTGCCACGTGATTCCCACGTGATTGACATGTGATTCCCACGTGATTCCCCCGTGATTCCCACGTGATTCCCAAATGATTCCCACGTGATGCCCACATGATGCTCACGTGATTGACACGTGATTCCCACATGATTCCCACGTGATTGACACGTGATTCCAACGTGATTCCCACATGATTACCACGTGATTTAAATGTGATTCCCACGTGACTCCCACGTGATTCTCACGTGATTGACGCATGATCACCACTTGATTTCCACGTGATTCCATCATGATTGACACGTGACTCCCACATGACTCCCACGTGATTGACACGTGATACCCACGTGATTCCCACTTGATTCCCACGTGATTCCCACGTGACTCCCACGTGTTTCCCACGTGATTGACGCATGATTCCCACGTGATTGACACGTGATTCCCACGTGATTCCCACGTGATTGGAACGAGATTCCGACGTAATTCCCACGTGATTCCCACGTGACTCCCACGTGTTTCCCACGTGATTGACGCATGATTTCCACGTGATTCCCACTTGATTCTCACATGATTGACACGTGATTGACACGTGATTCGCACGTGAATCCCACGTGATTCCCATGTGATTCCCAAGTGATTGAAACCTTATTCCCACGTGATTCCCAAGGGATTGAAATGTCATTCTCACGTGATTGCCACGTGATTCAAACTTGATTGACATGTGATTCCCACGTGATTGACACGTGATTCCCACGTGATTCCCACGTGATTCCCACGTGATTCCCACGTGATTGGCACGAGATTCCGACGTAATTCCCACGTGATTCCCACGTGATTGACACGTAATTCCAACGTGTTTCCCACGTGATTGACGCATGATTCCCACGTGATTCCCACGTGATTGACACGTGATTCCCACGTGATTCCCACGTGATTCTCACGTAATTCCCACGTGATTGACACGTGATTCCCACGTGATTATCACGTGATTCCCATGTGATTCCCAAGAGATTGACACGTGATTCCCACGTGCTTCCATGTGATTCCCACGTTATTCCCAAGTGATTGACACATGATTCCAACGTGATTCCCAAGTGATTCCCTCGTGATTGACACGTGATTCCCACGTGATTTAAAAGTGATTCCAACATGATTGACACGTGATTCCCAAATGATTCCGGTGTGATACCCATGTGATGCCCACGATATTGACACGTGATTCCTACGTGATTCCCTCGTGATTGACACGTGATTCCCACATGATTCCCACGTGATTGACACGTTATTCCGACGTGATTCCTACTTGATTACCACGTGATTCCCACGTGATTCCCACGTGATTCCCAAATGATTCCCATGTGATGCCCACGTGATGCCCACGTGATTGACACGTGATTCCCCATGATTCCCACGTGATTGACACGCGATTCCCACGTGACTCCCACATGATTCCCACGTGATTGACGCATGATTACCACTTGATTCCCACGTGATTCCATCGTGATTGACACGTGATTCACACGAGATTCCCACGTGATTCCCACGTGATTGACGCATGATTACAACTTGATTCCCACGTGATTCCATCGTGATTGACACGTGATTCCCACGAGATTCCCACATGATGCCCACGTGATTGACACGTGATTCCCACGTGATTCAAACGTAATTCCATCGTGATTGACAAGTGATTCCCACATGATTCACACGATATTGACACGTGATTCCAACGTGATTCCCACATGATTACCACGTGATTTCCATGTGATTCCCATGTGACTCCCACGTGATTCCCACGTGATTGACGCATGATCACCACTTGATTCCCACGTGATTCCATCATGATTGACACGTGACTCCCACATGACTCCCACGTGATTGACACGTGATACCCACGTGATTCCCACTTGATTCCCACGTGATTCCCACGTGACTCCCACGTGTTTCCCAAGTGATTGACGCATGATTTCCACGTGATTCCCACGTGATTCCCAAGTGATTGACACGTGATTCCCACGTGATTCCCACGTGATTCTCACGTGATTGCCACGTGATTGACACGTGAGTCCCACGTGATTATCACGTGATTCCCATGTGATTCCCAAGAGAGTGACACGTGATTCCCACGTGCTTCCCACGTGATTCCCACGTGATTCCCAAGTGATTGACACATGATTCCAACGTGATTCCCAAGTGATTCCCACATGATTGACACGTGATTCCCACGTGATTGAAACGTGATTCCACGTGATTGACACGTGATTCCCACGTGATTGACACGTCATTCCCACGTGATTCCCATGTGATTCCCACGTGATTAACACGTGATTCCCAGGTGATTCCCAAATGATTGTCACGTGATACCCACGTGATTCACACGTAATTCCATCATGATTGACACGTGATTCCCACATGATTCCCACGTTACTGACACGTGATTCCAACCTGATTCCCACGTGATTACCACGTGATTCCCATGTGATTCCCACGTGACTCCCAGGTGATTCCCCCGTGATTGACGCATGATTACCACTTTATTCCCACGTGATTCCATCGTGATTGACACGTGATTCCCACGAGATTCCCATGTGATTCCCACGTGATTGACACGCGATTCCCACGTGATACCCAAGTGATTCCCACATGATTGACACGTGATTCCCACGTGATTGACACGTGATTCCCACGTGATTCCCACGTGATTCCCACGTGATTCCCACCTGATTCCAAGGGATTGAAACGTGTTTCCCACCTGATTGACACGACATTCCCACGTGATACAAAAGTGATTCCCACGTGATTCCAACGTGATTTACAGGTGATTCCCAAATGATTCCCGAGTGATACCCATGTGATGCCCACGTGATTGACACGTGATTGCTATGTGATTCCCTCGTGATTGACATGTGATTCCCACATGATTCCCACGTGATTGACACATTATTCCCACGTTATTCCCACGTGACTCCCATGTGATTCCAACGTGATTGACGCATGATTCCCACGTGATTCCCACGTGATTCCCACCTGATTCACACGTGATTCATACGGGATTGACACGTGATTCCCATGTGATTCCCACGTGATTGACACGTGACTACCAAGTGATTCCCACGTGATTGACACGTGATTCCCATATGATTACCATGTGATTCCAACGTGATTGACACATGATGCCCATGTGATTCCCACGTGATTGACACGTGATTTCCACGTGATTCCCACTTGATTCTCACATGATTGACACGAGATTGACCCATGATTCCCACGTGAATCCCACGTGATTCCCACGTGATTCCCACGTGATTGACACGTGATTCCCACGTGATTCACATGTAATTCCATCGTGATTGACACTCGATTCCCACATGATTCCCACGATATTGACACGTGATTTCAACGTGACTCCCACGTGATTCCCACGTGGTTGACGCATGATTACCACTTGATTCCCACGTGATTCCATCATGATTGACACGTGATTCCCACATGACTCCCACGTGATTGTCACGTGATCCCCACGTGATTCCCACGTGATTCCCAAGTGAATCTCACGTGACTCCCACGTGATTACCATGTGATTGGCGCATGATTCCCACGTGATTCCCACGTGATTTACACGTGATTCCTACGTGATTGACACGTGATTCCCACGTCATTCCCACGTGATTCCAACTTGATTGACACGAGATTCCCATGTGATTTCCACGTGATTAAATGTGATTCCCAAGATATTCCCACGTGATTGACACGTGATTCCCAAGTGATTCCCACGTGATTAACACGTGATTCCCACGTGATTCCCTCGTGATTGACACGATATACCCACGTGATTCCCACTTGATTCCCACGTGATTCCCACGTGACTCCCACATGATTCCCAGGTGATTGACGCATGATTCCCACGTGATTCCCACGTGATTGACACGTGATTCCCACGTGATTGCCACGTGATTCTCACGTAATTCCCACATGATTGACACGTGATTCCCACGTGATTATCACGTGATTCCCACGTTATTCCCAAGTGATTGACATATGATTCCAACGTGATTCCCAAGTGATTCCCACGTGATTGACACGTGATTCCCACTTGATTGACACGTGATTCCCACGAGATTGACACGTGATTCCCACGTGATTCCTACGTGATTGACACGTCATTCCCACGGGATTCCCATGTGATTCCCACGTGATTAACACGTGATTCCCAGGTGATTCCCAAATGATTGTTACGGATTCCCACTTGATTCCCACGTGATTCCCACGTGACTCCCACATGATTCCCACATGATTGACGCATGATTCCCACGTGATTCCCAAGTAATTGACACGTGATTCCCACGTGATTCTCACGTAATTTCCACGTGATTGACACGTGATTCCCACGTGATTATCACGTGATTCCCACGTTATTCCCAAGTGATTGACATATGATTCCAACGTGATTCCCAAGTGATTCCCACGTGATTGACACGTGATTCCCACGCGATTGACACGTGATTCCCACGTGATTGACACGTGATTCCCACGTGATTCCTACGTGATTGACACGTCATTCCCACGTGATTCCCATGTGATTCCCACGTCATTAACAAGTTATTCCCACGTGATTCCTATGTGATTACCACGTGATTCCCACGTTATTCCCACGAGACTCCCATGTGATTCCCACGTGATTGACACGTGATTCCCACCTTATTCCCACGTGATTGATATGTCATTCCCACGTGATTCCCACGTGATTCCCACGTGATTGACACGTGATTCCCATGTGATTCCCACGTGATTCCCACATGATTCCCAAATGATTCCAACGTGATGTCCACGTGATGCCCACGTGATTGACACGTGATTCCCACATGATTCCCACGTGATTGACACGTGATTCCCACGTGATTCACACGTAATTACATCGTGATTGACACTCGATTCCCACATGATTCCCACGATATTTACACGTGATTTCAGCGTGATTCCCACGTGATTGGCACGTGATTCACATGTGATTCCCACGTGACTCCCACGTGATTCCCACGTGATTGACACGTAATTCCCTCATGATTCCCACGTGACTCCAATGTGATTCCCACGTAATTGACATGTGATTCCCACGTGATTCCACGTGATTCCCATATGATTCCAACGTGATTGACTCGTGATCCCCATATGATTCCCACGTGATTCCAACATGATTGACACGTGATTCCCACGTGATTCCCACGTGATTGACACGTGATTCCCACGTGATTGACACGTGATTCACACGTGATTGACACGTGATTCCCACGTGATTCAAAAGTGATTCCGACGTGATTCCAACGTGATTTACAAGTGATTCCCAAATGATTCCCACGTGATTCCAACGTGATTGACACGTGATTCCCACGTGATTCCCTCTTGATTTTCACATGATTGACACGTGATAGACACGTGATTCCCACGTGATTCCCACGTGATTGACACGTGATTCCCACCTTCTTCCCACGTGATTCCCAAGGGATTGAAATGTCATTCTCATGTGATTGCCACGTGATTCCCACGTGATTGACATGTGATTCCCACGTGATTGACACGTGATTCCCACGTGATTCCTACGTGATTGACACGTCATTCCCACGTGATTCCCATGTGATTCCCACGTGATTCCCAACGGATTGACACGTGATTCCCACGTGATTTCCACGTGATTGACACGTGATTCCCACGTGATTGACACGTGATTCCCACGTGATTCCTACGTGATTGACACGTCATTCCCACGTGATTCCCATGTGATTCCCACGTGATTCCCACCGATTGACACGTGATTCCCACGTGATTCCTACGTGATTGACACGTGATTAACACGTAATTCCATCGTGATTGACACGTGATTCCCACATGATTCCCACATTATTGACACGTGATTCGAACCTGATTCCCACGTGATTACCACTTGATTCCCATATGATTCCCACGTGAGTCCCACGTGATTCCCACGTGATTGACGCATGATTACCACTTGATTCCCACGTGATTCCATCATGATTCCCACCTGATTCCCACGGGATTGAAACGTGTTTCCCACCTGATTGACACGTGATTCCCACGTGATTCAAAAGTGATTCCCACGTGATTCCAACGTGATTGACACGTGATTCCCAAATGATTCCCTTGTGATACCCATGTGATGCCCACGTGATTGACACATGATTCCTACGTGAGTCCCTCGTGATTGACACGTGATTCCCACATGATTCCCACGTGATTGACACGTTATTACCACGTGATTCCTACGTGATTACCACGTGATTCCCACGTTATTCCCACGTGACTCCCATGTGATTCCCACGTGATTTACGCATGATTCCCACGTGATTCCCACGTGATTCCCACGTGATTCCCACGTGATAGACACGTGATTCCCACCTTATTCCCACGTGATTCCCACGGGATTGACTCGTGATTCCCACGTGATTCCCACATGATTGACACGTGATTTCCACGTGATTCCCTCTTGATTCTCACATGATTGACACGTGATTCCCAGGTGATTCCTACGTGATTACCACGTGATTCCCACGTTATTCCCACATGACTCCCATGTGATTCCCACGTGATTTACGCATGATTCCCACGTGATTCCCATGTGATTCCCACGTGATTGACACGTGATTCCCACCTTATTCCTACGTGATTCCCACGGGATTGACTCGTGATTCCCACGTGATTCCCACGTGATTGACTCGTGATTCCCACGTGATTCCCACGTGATTGATATGTCATTCCAACGTGATGCCCACGTGATTGACACGTGATTCCCACGTGATTCCCACATGATTGAAACGTGATTCCAGCGTGATTCCCACGTGATTGGCGCGTGATTCCCATGTGATTCCCACGTGACTCCCACATGATTCCCACGTGATAGACACGTGATTCCCACGTGATTACCACGTGACAACAACGTGATTCCCACGTAATTGACATGTGATTCCTACGTGATTCCAACGTGATTGACTCGAGATTCCCATATGATTCCCACGTGATTCCAACATGATTGACACGTGATTCCCACGTGATTCCCACGTGATTGACACGTGATTCACACGTGATTGACACGTGATTCCCACGTGATTCAAAAGTGATTCCGACGTGATTCCAACGTGATTTACAAGTGATTCCCAAATGATTCCCGTGTGATACCCATGTGATGCCCACCTGATTGACACGTGATTCCTACGTGATTCCCTCGTGATTGACACGGTATTCCCACGTGATTCCTACGTGATTACCACGTGATTCCCACGTTATTCCCAAGTGACTCCCATGTGATTCCCACGTGATTGACGCATGATTCCCACGTGACTCCCACGTGATTGACGCATGATTCCCACGTGATCCCCAAGTCATTCCCACGTGATTCCCACGGGATTGACACGTGATTCCCACGTGATTCCCACGTGATTGACACATGATTCCCACGTGACTCCAACGTGATTCCCAAGTTATTGTCATGTGATTCCCACGTGATTCCCACGTGATTGACTCGTGATTCCCATATGATTCCCACGTGATTCCAACGTGATTGACACGTGATTCCCACGTGATTCCCACGTGATTGACACGTGATTTCCACGTGATTCCCACTTGATTCTCACATGATTGACACGTGATTGACACGTGATTCCCACGTGAATCCCACGTGATTCCCATGTGATTCCCACGTGATTGACTTGTGATTCCCAACTTATTCCCACGTGATTCCCTAGGGATTGAAATGTCATTCCCACGTGATTTCCACGTGATTCAAACTTGATTGACATGTGTTTCCCACGTGATTGACACGTGATTCCCACGTAATTCCCACGTGATTCCCACGAGATTCCCACGTGATTCCCACGTGATTGGCACGAGATTCCCACCTGATTGGCACGAGATTCCGACGTAATTCCCACGTGATTCCCACGTGATTGACACGTAATTCCCACGTGACTCACACGTGATTGACACGTGATTCCCACGTTATTCCCATGTGAATCCCACGTGATTCCCACGTGATTGGCACGAGATTCCGACGTAATTCCCACGTGATTCTCACGTGATTGACACGTAATTCCCACGTGTTTCCCACGTGATTGACGCATGATTCCCACGTGATTCCCACGTGATTGACACGTGATTCCCACGTGATTCTCACATAATTCCCACGTGATTGACACGTGATTCCCACGTGATTATCACGTGATTCCCATGTGATTCCCAAGAGATTGACACGTGATTCACACGTGCTTCCCACGTGATTCCCACGTTATTCCCAAGTGATTGACACATGATTCCAACGTGATTCCCAAGTGATTCCCTCGTGATTGACACGTGATTCCCACGTGATTCAAAAGTGATTCCCATGTGATTCCAACGTGATTGACACGTGATTCCCAAATGATTCCCGTGTGATACCCATGTGATGCACACGTGATTGAAACGTGATTCCTACGTGATTCCCACGTGATTGACGCATGATTCCCACGTGATTCCCACGTGATTGACACGTGATTCCCAAGTGATTCCCACGTGATTCCCACGTGATTCCAACGGGATTGACACGTGATTCGCACGTGATTCCCACGTGATTGACGCATGATTCCCACGTGACTCACACGTGATTGACGCATGATTCCCATGTGATTCCCAAGTGATTCCCACGTGATTCCCACGGGATTGACACGTGATTCCCACGTGATTCCCAAGTGATTGACACGTGTTTCCCACGTGATTCCGACGTGACTCCAACGTGATTCCCACGTAATTGACATGTGATTCCTACGTGATTCCCACTTGATTGACTCGTGATTCCCATATGATTCCCACGTGATTTCAACGTGATTGACACGTGATTCCCACGTGATTGACACGTGATTTCCACGTGATTCCCTCTTGATTCTCACATGATTGACACGTGATTTACACGTGATTCCCATGTGATTCCCATGTGATTCCCACGTGATTGACACGTGATTCCCACCTTATTCCCACGTGATACCCAAGGGATTGAAATGTCATTCCCACGTGATTGCCACGTGATTCCCACGTGATTGATATCTGATTCCCACGTGATTGACACGTGATTCCCACGTAATTCCCACGTGATTCCCACGTGATTCCTACGTGATTCCCACGGGATTGACACATGATTCCCACGTGATTGACACGTGATTCCCACGTGATTCCCACGTGATTGACACGTGATTCCCACGTGATTCCCACGTGACTCCAACGTGATTCCCACGTAATTGACATGTGATTCCCACGTGATTGACACGTGATTCCCACGTGATCCCCACGTGATTGACACGTGATACCCACGTGATTCCCACGTGACTCCAACGTGATTCCCACGTAATTGACATGTGATTCCCACGTGATTCCCACGTGATTGACTCGTCATTCTCATATGATTCCCACGTGATTCTCATATGATTGACACGTGATTGACACGTGATTCCAACGAGAATCGCACGTGATTCCCATGTGATTCCCACGTGATTCCCACTTGATTGACACGTGATTCCCACGTGATTCGCACATGATTCCCACGTGATTCCCACGTGATTCCCACCTGATTCCCACGGGATTGAAACGTGTTTTCCACTTGATTGACACCTGATTCCCACGTGATTCAAAAGTGATTCCCACGTGATTCCAACGTGATTGACACGAGATTCCCAGATGATTCCCTTGTGATACCCATGTGATGCCCACGTGATTGACACCTGATTCCCACGTGATTCAAAAGTGATTCCCACGTGATTCCCTCGTGATTGACACGTGATTCCCACATGATTCCCAAGTGATTGACACGTTATTCCCACGTGATTCCTACGTGATTACCACGTGATTCCCCCGTTATTCCCACGTGATTCCCACGTGATTCACACGTGATTCATACGGGATTGACACGTGATTCCCACGCGATTGACAGGTGATTCCCACGTGATTCCCACGTGACTCTAACGTGATTCCCACGTAATTGACATGTGATTCCCACGTGATTCCCACGTGATTGACACGTGATTCCCACTTGATTGACACGTGATTCCCACTTGATTCTCACATGATTGACACGTGATTGACACGTGATTCCCACGTGAATCCCACGTGATTCCCACGTGATTCCCACTAGATTGACACGTGATTCCCACCTTATTCCCACGTGATTCTCACGGGATTGACACGTGATTCCCACGTGATTCCCACGTAATTGATATGTCATTCCCACGTGATTCCCCGTGATTCCCACCTGATTGACACATGATTCCCACGTGATTCCCACGTGATTCCCAAATGATTCCCATGTGATGCCCACGTGATGACCACGTGATTGACACGTGATTCCCCATGATTCCCACGTGATTGATACGTGATTCCCATGTGATTCACACGTAATTCC
The DNA here is from genome assembly GCF_963930625.1 of Muntiacus reevesi. Lineage (NCBI taxonomy): Eukaryota > Metazoa > Chordata > Mammalia > Artiodactyla > Cervidae > Muntiacus > Muntiacus reevesi. The sequence goes on along the minus strand of NC_089260.1, from coordinate 81,478,532 downwards.
ATCGTGATTGACACTCGATTCCCACATGATTCCCACGATATTGACACGTGATTCCAGCGTGAATCCCACGTGATTAGCACGTGATTCCCATGTGATTCCCACGTGACTCCCACGTGATTCCCACGTGATTGACGCATGATTACATCTTGATTCCCAAGTGATTCCATCATGATTGACACGTGATTGCCACATGACTCCCACGTGATTGTCACGTGATACCCACGTGATTCCCACTTGATTGCCACGTGATACCCACATGATTCCCACGTGACTCCCACGTGATTCCCACGTGATTGGCGCGTGATTCCCACGTGATTGACACGTGATTCTTACGTGATTGACACGTGATTCCCACGTGATTCCTCTGGGATTGACACCTGATTCCCATGTGATTCCCACGTGATTCCCACGTGATTCACAGGTAATTCCATCGTGATTGACACTCGATTCCGACATGATTCCCACGATATTGACACATGATTCCAGCGTGATTCCCACGTGATTAGCACGTGATTCCCATGTGATTCCCACGTGACTCCCACGTGATTCCCACGTGATTGATGCATGATTACATCTTGATTCCCACGTGATTCCATCATGATTGCCACCTGATTCCTACGGGATTGAAACGTGTTTCCCAAGTGATTGACACGTGATTCCCACGTGATTCAAAAGTGATTCCCACGTGATTCCAACGTGATTGACACGTGATTCCCAAATGATTCCCTTGTAATACCCGTGTGATGCCCACGTGATTGACACGTGATTCCTACGTGAGTCCCTCGTGATTGACACGTGATTCCCACATGATTCCCACGTGATTGACACGTTATTCCCACGTGATTCCTACATGATTCCCACGTGATTGACACGTGATTCCCACGTGATTCAAAAGTGATTCCCACGTGATTCCAACGTGATTGACACGTGATTCCCAAATGATTCCCTTGTGATACCCATGTGATGCCCACGTGATTGACACGTGATTCCTACATGAGTCCCTCGTGATTGACACGTGATTCCCACATGATTCCCACGTGATTGACACCTTATTCCCACGTGATTCCTACGTGATTCCCACGTGACTCCCATGTGATTCCCATGTGATTTACGCATGATTCCCACGTGATTCCCACGTGATTCCCACGTGATTCCCACGTGATTGACACGTGATTCCCACCTTATTCCCACATGATTCCCACGGGATTGACTCGTGATTCCCACGTGATTCCCACATGATTGATATGTCATTCCCACGTGATTCCCACGTGATTGACTCGTGATTCCCACGTGATTCCCAAGTGATTGATATGTCATTCCCACGTGATGCCCACGTGATTGACACGTGATTCCCACATGATTCCCACGTGATTGGCGCGTGATTCACATGTGATTCCCACGTGACTCCCACGTGATTCCCACGTGATAGACACGTGATTCCCACGTGATTACCACGTGACAACAACGTGATTCCCACGTAATTGACATGTGATTCCTACGTGATTCCCACGTGATTGACTCGAGATTCCCATATGATTCCCACGTGATTCCCACGTGATTGACACGTGATTCTTACATGATTGACAAGTGATTCCCACGTGATTCCCACGTGATTCCTCTGGGATTGACACGTGATTCCCATGTGATTCCCACGTGATTCCCACGTGATTCACAGGTAATTCCATCGTGATTGACACTCGATTCCCACATGATTCCCACGATATTGACACATGATTCCAGCGTGACTCCCACGTGATTCCCACGTGATTGACCGTTGAGTACCACTTGATTCCCACGTGATTCCATCATGATTGACACGTGATTCCCGCATGACTCCCACGTGATTGTCACGTGATACCCACGTGATTCCCACGTGATTCCCACGTGATACCCACGTGACTCCCACGTGATTCCCATGTGATTCCCACTTGATTGGCGCATGTTTCCCACGTGATTCCCACGTGATTGACACGTGATTCCTACGTGATTGACACGTGATTCCCACGTGATTCCCACATGATTCCTCTGGGATTGACAGGTGATTCCCACGTGATTCCCACATGATTCCCACGTGATTGACACGTCATTCCCACGTGATTTCCACGTGTTTCCTACGTGATTCCCAAGTGATTTCCACGTGATTAACACGTGATTCCCAGGTGATTCCCAAATGATTGTCACGTGATTCCCACGTGATTCCCACATGATTCCCACGTGATTGACACGTGATTCCCACGTGATTCCCACGTGATTTACACGTGATTCCTACGTGATTCTTATGGAATTGACACGTGATTCCCACGTGATTCCCACGTGATTCCCTCGTGATTGACACGTTATTCCAACGTGATTCCCACGTGATTCCCATATGATTCCAATTAGATTGACACGTGATTCCCAAATGATTCCCACGTGATGCCCATGTGATTGACACGTCATTCCCACGTGATTCCAACGTGATTGATACGAGATTCCCATGTGAATTCCACGTGATTAAATGTGATTCCCACTTGATTCCATCATGATTGACACGTGATTCCCACATGACTCCCACGTGATTGTCACCTGATACCCACGTGATTCCCACGTGATTCCCACGTGATACCCACGTGACTCCCACGTGACTCCCACGTGATTCCCACGTGATTGGCGCATGATTCCCACGTGATTCCCACATGATTGACACGTGATTCCCACGTGATTCCTCTGGGATTGACACGTGATTCCCACGTGACTCCCACATGATTCCCACGTGATTGGCGCATGATTCCCACGTGATTCCCACGTGATTAACACGTGATTCCCCCGTGATTCCCATGTGATTGACACGTGATTCCCACGTGATTCCCACTTGTTTCCACGTGATTGACCCATGATACCCACGTGATTCCCACGTGATTCCAACGTGATTGACACGTGAATCTCACGTGAATGACAGGAGATTCTCACGTGATTCCCACGTGATTCCCCCGTGATTGACACATGATTTCCACGTGATTCCCATGTGATTACCACCTGATTTCCACGAGATTGCCACGTGACTGCAATGTGATTCCCACATGATTGAAGCATGATTCCCATGTGATTCCCACGTGATTCCCACGTGGTTCACACGTGATTCCCACGTGATTCCCACGTGATTCCCACGTGATTGACACGTGATTCCCATGTGATTCCCATGTGATTGACATGTAATTCCCACGTAATTCCCACGTGATTGACACGTGATTCCCACGTGATTATCACGTGATTCCCATGTGATTCCCAAGTGATTGACACGTGATTCCCACGTGCTTCCCACGTGATTCCCACGTTATTCCCAAGTGATTGACACATGATTCCAACGTGATTCCCAAATGATTCCCACGTGATTGACACGTGATTCCCACGTGATTGACACGTGATTCCCACATGATTCCTACGTGATTGACACGTCATTCCCACGTGATTCCCATGTGATTCCCACGTGATTAACACGTGATTCCCAGGTGACTCCCAAATGATTGTCACGTGATTCCCACGTGATTCCCACGTGATTCCCACGTGATTCACACGTAATTCCATCGTGATTGACACGTGATTCCCACATGATTCCCACGTTATTGACACGTGATTCGAACCTGAATCCCACGTGATTACCACGTGATTCCCATATGATTCCCACGTGAGTCCCACGTGATTCCCACGTGATTGACGCATGATTACCACTTGATTCCCACGTGATTCCATCATGATTCCCACCTGATTCCCACGGGATTGAAACGTGTTTCCCACGTGATTGACACGTGATTCCCACGTGATTCAAAAGTGATTCCCACGTGATTCCAACGTGATTGACACGTGATTCCCAAATGATTCCCTTGTGATACCCATGTGATGCCCAAGTGATTGACACGTGATTCCTACGTGAGTCCCTCGTGATTGACACGTGATTCCCACATGATTCCCACGTGATTGACACGTTATTCCCATGTGATTCCTACGTGATTACCACGTGATTCCCATGTTATTCCCACCTGACTCCCATGTGATTCCCACGTGATTTACGCATGATTCCCACGTGATTCCCACGTGATTCCCACGTGATTCCCACGTGATTGACACGTGATTCCCACCTTATTCCCATGTGATTCCCACGTGATTCCCACGTGGTTCACACGTGATTCCCACGTGATTCCCACGTGATTCCCACGTGATTGACACGTGATTCCCATGTGATTCCCATGTGATTGACATGTAATTCCCACGTGATTCCCACGTGATTCCCACGTGAATGATACTTGATTCCTACGTGATTCCCAAGTGTTTCCCAAGTGACTGACACGTGATTCCAATGTGATTACCACGTGATTCTCTCGTGATTGACACGTGATTCCCACATGATTCCCACGTGATTGACACGTGATTCCCACTTGATTCCCACGTGATTACCACGTGACTCCCACATTATTCCCACGTGACTCCCATGTGATTCACACGTGATTGATGCATGATTCCCACGTGATTCCCACGTGATTGACACGTGATTCCCACGTGATAGACGCATGAACACCACTTGATTCCCACGTGATTCCATCGTGATTGACACGTGATTCCCACATGATTCCCACGTGATTGACATGTGATTCCCACTTGATTCCCACATGATTCCCACTTGATTCCCACGTGATTCCCACTTGACTCCCACGTGATTCCCACGTGATTGACGCATGATTCCCTCGTGATTTCCACGTGATTGACACGTGATTCCCACGTGATTCCCAGGTGATTCTCACGTAATTCCCACGTGATTGACACGTGATTCCCACGTGATTATCACGTGATTCCCATGTGATTCCCAAGTGATTGACACGTGATTCCCACGTGCTTCCCACGTGATTCCCACGTTATTCCCAAGTGATTGACACATGATTCCAACGTGATTCCCAAATGATTCCCACGTGATTGACACGTGATTCCCACGTGATTGACACGTGATTCCCACATGATTCCTACGTGATTGACACGTCATTCCCACGTGATTCCCATGTGATTCCCACGTGATTAACACGTGATTCCCAGGTGATTCCCAAATGATTGTCACGTGATTCCCACGTGATTCCCACGTGATTCACACGTGATTCACACGTAATTCCATCGTGATTGACACGTGATTCCCACATGATTCCCACGTTATTGACACGTGATTCGAACCTGATTCCCACGTGATTACCACGTGATTCCCATATGATTCCCACGTGAGTCCCACGTGATTCCCACGTGATTGACGCATGATTACCACTTGATTCCCACGTGATTCCATCATGATTCCCACCTGATTCCCACGGGATTGAAACGTGTTTCCCACGTGATTGACACGTGATTCCCACGTGATTCAAAAGTGATTCCCACGTGATTCCAACGTGATTGACACGTGATTCCCAAATGATTCCCTTGTGATACCCATGTGATGCCCAAGTGATTGACACGTGATTCCTACGTGTGTCCCTCGTGATTGACACGTGATTCCCACATGATTCCCACGTGATTGACACGTTATTCCCATGTGATTCCCACGTGATTCCCACGTGAATGATACGTGATTCCTACGTGATTCCCAAGTGTTTCCCAAGTGACTGACACGTGATTCCAATGTGATTCCCACGTGATTCCCACGTGGTTCACACGTGATTCCCACGTGATTCCCACGTGATTCCCACGTGATTGACACGTGATTCCCATGTGATTCCCATGTGATTGACATGTAATTCCCACGTGATTCCCACGTGATTCCCACGTGAATGATACGTGATTCCTACGTGATTCCCAAGTGTTTCCCAAGTGACTGACACGTGATTCCAATGTGATTACCACGTGATACTCTCGTGATTGACACGTGATTCCCACATGATTCCCACGTGATTGACACGTGATTCCCACTTGATTCCCACGTGATTACCATGTGACTCCCACATTATTCCCACGTGACTCCCATGTGATTCACACGTGATTGATGCATGATTCCCACGTGATTCCCACGTGATTGACACGTGATTCCCACGTGATAGACGCATGAACACCACTTGATTCCCACGTGAATCCATCGTGATTGACACGTGATTCCCACATGATTCGCACATGATTGACATGTGATTCCCACTTGATTCCCACGTGATTCCCACTTGATTCCCACGTGATTCCCACGTGACTCCCACGTGATTCCCACGTGATTGACGCATGATTCCCTCGTGATTTCCACGTGATTGACACGTGATTCCCACGTGATTCCCAGGTGATTCTCACGTAATTCCCACGTGATTGACACGTGATTCCCACGTGATTATCACGTGATTCCCATGTGATTCCCAAGTGATTGACACGTGATTCCCACGTGCTTCCCACGTGATTCCCACGTTATTCCCAAGTGATTGACACATGATTCCAACGTGATTCCCAAATGATTCCCACGTGATTGACACGTGATTCCCACGTGATTGACACGTGATTCCCACATGATTCCTACGTGATTGACACGTCATTCCCACGTGATTCCCATGTGATTCCCACGTGATTAACACGTGATTCCCAGGTGATTCCCAAATGATTGTCACGTGATTCCCACGTGATTCCCACGTGATTCACACGTGATTCACACGTAATTCCATCGTGATTGACACGTGATTCCCACATGATTCCCACGTTATTGACACGTGATTCGAACCTGATTCCCACGTGATTACCACGTGATTCCCATATGATTCCCACGTGAGTCCCACGTGATTCCCACATGATTGACGCATGATTACCACTTGATTCCCACGTGATTCCATCATGATTCCCACCTGATTCCCACGGGATTGAAACGTGTTTCCCACGTGATTGACACGTGATTCCCACGTGATTCAAAAGTGATTCCCACGTGATTCCAACGTGATTGACACGTGATTCCCAAATGATTCCCTTGTGATACCCATGTGATGCCCAAGTGATTGACACGTGATTCCTACGTGAGTCCCTCGTGATTGACACGTGATTCCCACATGATTCCCACGTGATTGACACGTTATTCCCATGTGATTCCTACGTGATTACCACGTGATTCCCATGTTATTCCCACCTGACTCCCATGTGATTCCCACGTGATTTACGCATGATTCCCACGTGATTCCCACGTGATACCCACGTGATTCCCACGTGATTGACACGTGATTCCCACCTTATTCCCACGTGATTCCCACGGGATTGACTCGTGATTCCCACGTGATTCCCACGTGATTGAGATGTCATCCCACGTGATTCCCACGTGATTGACACGTGATTCCCACGTGATTCCCACATGATTCCCACGTGATTCCCAAATGATTCCCACGTGATGTCCACGTGATGCCCACGTTATTGACACGTGATTCCCACATGATTCCCACGTGATTGAAACGTGATTCCAGCGTGATTCCCACGTGATTGGCGCGTGATTCCCATGTGATTCCCACGTGACTCCCACGTGATTCCCACGTGATAGACACGTGATTCCCACGTGATTCCCACGTGACAACAACGTGATTCCCACGTAATTGACATGTGATTCCTACGTGATTCCCACGTGATTGACTCGTGATTCCCATATGATTCCCATGTGATTCCAACATGCTTGACACGTGATTCCCACGTGATTCCCACGTGATTGAGACGTGATTCCCACGTGATTGACACGTGATTCACACGTGATTGACACGTGATTCCCACGTGATTCAAAAGTGATTCCGACGTGATTCCAACGTGATTTACAAGTGATTCCCAAATGATTCCCGTGTGATACCCATGTGATGCCCACCTGATTGACACGTGATTCCTGCGTGATTCCCTCGTGATTGACACGTTATTCCCACGTGATTCCCACGTGATTACCACGTGATTCCCACGTTATTCCCAAGTGACTCCCATGTGATTCCCACGTGATTGACGCATGATTCCCACGTGACTCCCACGTGATTGACGCATTATTCCCACGTGATTCCAAAGTGATTCCCACGTGATTCCCACGGGATTGACACGTGATTCCCACGTGATTCCCACGTGATTGACACATGATTCCCACGTGACTCCAACGTGATTCCCACGTAATTGTCATGTGATTCCCACGTGATTCCCACGTGATTGACTCGTGATTCCCATATGATTCCCACGTGATTCCAACGTGATTGACACGTGATTCCCACGTGATTCCCACGTGATTGACACGTGATTTCCACGTGATTCCCACTTGATTCTCACATGATTGACACGTGATTGACACGTGATTCCCACGTGAATCCCGCGTGATTCCCACGTGATTCCCACGTGATTGACTCGTGATTCCCTTATGATTCCCACGTGATTCCAACGTGATTGACACGTGATTCCCACGTGATTGACACGTGATTTCCACGTGATTCCCACGTGATTCTCACATGATTGACACGTGATTGACACGTGATTCCCACCTTATTCCCACGTGATTCCCAAGGGATTGAAATGTCATTCCCACGTTATTGCCACGTGATTCAAATTTGATTGACATGTGTTTCCCACGTGATTGACACGTGATTCCCACGTAATTCCCACGTGATTCCCACGAGATTCCCACGTGATTCCCACGTGATTCCCACGTGATTGGCACGAGATTCCCACATGATTGGCACGAGATTCCGACGTAATTCCCACGTGATTCCCACGTGATTGACACGTAATTCCCACGTGACTCCCACGTGATTGACACGTGATTCCCACGTGATTCCCACGTGATTCCCACGTGATTGGCACGAGATTCCGACGTAATTCCCACGTCATTCCCACGTGATTGACACGTAATTCCCACGTGTTTCCCACGTGATTGACGCATGATTCCCACGTGATTCCCACGTGATTGACACGTGATTCCCACGTAATTCCCACGTGATTGACACGTGATTCCCACGTGATTATCACGTGATTCCCATGTGATTCCCAAGAGATTGACACGTGATTCCCACGTGCTTCCCACGTGATTCCCACGTTATTCCCAAGTGATTGACACATGATTCCAACGTGATTCCCAAGTGATTCCCTCGTGATTGACACGTGATTCCCACGTGATTCAAAAGTGATTCCCACGTGATTCCAACGTGATTGACACGTGATTCCCAAATGATTCCCGTGTGATACCCATGTGATGCCCACGTGATTGACACGTGATTCCTACGTGATTCCCTCGTGATTGACACGTGATTCCCACATGATTCCCACGTAATTGACACGTTATTCCCAAGTGATTCCTACTTGATTACCACGTAATTCCCACATTATTCCCACGTGACTCCCATGTGATTCCCACGTGATTGATGCATGATTCCCACGTGATTCCCAAGTGATTCCTACGTGATTCCCACGTGATTGACACGTGATTCCCACCTTATTCCCACGTGATTCCCACGGGATTGACTCATGATTCCCACGTGATTCCCACGTTATTGACACGTGATGTCCACGTGATTCCCACTTGATTCTCACATGACTGACACGTGATTGACACGTGATTCCCACGTGAATCCCACGTGATTCCCTTGTGATTCCCACGTGATTGACACGTGATTCCTACCTTATTCCCACGTGATTCCCAAGGGATTAAATGTCATTCCCACGTGATTGCCACGTGATTCAAACTTGATTGACATGTGATTCCCACGTGATTGACACGTGATTCCCACGTAATTCCCTCGTGATACCCACGAGATTCCCACGTGATTCCCACGTGATTCCCACGTGATTGGCACGAGATTCCCACGTGATTGGCACGAGATTCTGACGTAATTCCCACGTGATTCCCACGTGATTGACACGTAATTCCCACGTGATTCCCACGTGATTGACACGTGATTCCCACGTGATTCCCACGTGATTCCCACGTGATTCCCACGTGATTCTCACGTGATTCCCACGTGATTCCCACGTGATTCCCACGTGATTGAGACGTAATTCCCACGTGATTCCCACGTGATTGACGCATGATTCCCACGTGATTGACACGTGATTCCCACGTGATTCCAATGTGATTCTCACGTAATTCCCAAGTGTTGACACGTGATTCCCACGTGATTATCACGTGATTCCCATGTGATTCCCAAGTGATTGACACGTGATTCCTACGTGATTCCCTCGTGATTGACACGTGATTCCCACGTGATTCAAAAGTGATTCCCACGTGATTTCAACGTGATTGACACGTGATTCCCAAATGATTCCCGTGTGATACCCATGTGATGCCCATGTGATTGACACGTGATTCCTACGTGATTCCCTCGTGATTGACACGTGATTCCCACATGATTCCCAAGTAATTGACACGTTATTCCCACGTGATTCCTACTTGATTACCACGTAATTCCCACATTATTCCCACGTGACTCCCATGTGATTCCCACGTGATTGACACGTGATTCCCACCTTATTCCCACGTGATTCCCACGGGATTGACTCATGATTCCCACGTGATTCCCACGTTATTGACACGTGATATCCACGTGATTCCCACTTGATTCTCACATGACTGACACGTGATTGACACGTGATTCCCACGTGAATCCCACGTGATTCCCTTGTGATTCCCACGTGATTGACACGTGATTCCTACCTTATTCCCACGTGATTCCCAAGGGATTAAATGTCATTCCCAGGTGATTGCCACGTGATTCAAACTTGATTGACATGTGATTCCCACGTGATTGACACGTGATTCCCACGTAATTCCCTCGTGATACCCACGAGATTCCCACGTGATTCCCACGTGATTCCCACGTGATTGGCACGAGATTCCCACGTGATTGGCACGAGATTCCGACGTAATTCCCACGTGATTCCCACGTGATTGACACGTAATTCCCACGTGATTCCCACGTGATTGACACGTGATTCCCACGTGATTCCCACATGATTCCCACGTGATTCCCACGTGATTCTCACGTGATTCCCACGTGATTCCCACGTGATTCCCACGTGATTGAGACGTAATTCCCACGTGATTCCCACGTGATTGACGCATGATTCCCACGTGATTGACACGTGATTCCCACGTGATTCCAACGTGATTCTCACGTAATTCCCAAGTGTTGACACGTGATTCCCACGTGATTATCACGTGATTCCCATGTGATTCCCAAGTGATTGACATGTGATTCCCACGTGCTTCCCACGTGATTCCCACGTTATTCCCAAGTGATTGACACATGATTCCAACGTGATTCCCAAGTGATTCACACGTGATTGACACGTGATTCCCACGTGATTGACACGTCATTCCCACGTGATTCCCATGTGATTCCCACGTGATTAACACGTGATTCCTGGCTGATTCCCATATGATTGTCACGTGATTCCCACGTGATTCCCACGTGATTCACACGTGATTCACACGTAATTCCATCGTGATTGACACGTGATTCCCACATGATTCCCACATTATTGACACGTGATTCGAACCTGATTCCCACGTGATTACCACGTGATTCCCCCGTGATTGACACGTGATTCCCACGTGATTTACACGTGATTCCCCCGTGATTGACACGTGATTCCCACGTGATTCCCACATGATTCCTATGGGATTGACACGTGATTCCCACGTGATTCCCAAATGATTTTCACGTGATTCCCACGTGATTAACACGTGATTCCCAGGTGATTCCCAAATGATTGTCACGTGATTCCCACGTGATTCCCACATGATTCCCACATGATTCCCACGTGATTCCCACGTGATTGACACGTGATTCCCACGTGATAGACGCATGAACACCACTTGATTCCCACGTGATTCCATCGTGATTGACACGTGATTCCCACATGATTCCCACGTGATTGACATGTGATTCCCACTTGATTCCCACGTGATTCCCAATTGATTCCCACGTGATTCCCACTTGACTCCCACGTGATTCCCACGTGATTGACGCATGATTCCCTCGTGATTTCCACGTGATTGACACGTGATTCCCACGTGATTCCCAGGTGATTCTCACGTAATTCCCACGTGATTGACACGTGATTCCCACGTGATTATCACGTGATTCCCATGTGATTCCCAAGTGATTGACACGTGATTCCCACGTGATTCCCATGTGATTCCCACGTGATTGACACGTGATTCCCACGTGATTATCACGTGATTCCCACATGATTCCTACGTGATTGACACGTCATTCCCACGTGATTCCCATGTGATTCCCACGTGATTAACACGTGATTCCCAGGTGATTCCCAAATGATTGTCACGTGTTTCCCACGTGATTCACACGTGATTCACACGTAATTCCATCGTGATTGACACGTGATTCCCACATGATTCCCACGTTATTGACACGTGATTCGAACCTGATTCCCACGTGATTACCACGTGATTCCCATATGATTCCCACGTGAGTCCCAAGTGATTCCCACGTGATTGACGCATGATTACCACTTGATTCCCACGTGATTCCATAATGATTCCCACCTGATTCCCACGGGATTGAAACGTGTTTCCCACGTGATTGACACGTGATTCCCACGTGATTCAAAAGTGATTCCCACGTGATTCCAACGTGATTGACACGTGATTCCCAAATGATTCCCTTGTGATACCCATGTGATGCCCAAGTGATTGACACGTGATTCCTACGTGAGTCCCTCGTGATTGACACGTGATTCCCACATGATTCCCACGTGATTGACACGTTATTCCCACGTGATTCCTACGTGATTACCACGTGATTCCCATGTTATTCCCAGTGACTCCCATGTGATTCCCACGTGATTTACGCATGATTCCCACGTGGTTCCCACGTGATTCCCACGTGATTCCCACGTGATTGACACGTGATTCCCACCTTATTCCCACGTGATTCCCACGGGATTGACTCGTGATTCCCACGTGATTCCCACGTGATTGAGATGTTATCCCACGTGATTCCCACGTGATTGACACGTGATTCCCACGTGATTCCCACATGATTCCCACGTGATTCCCAAATGATTCCCACGTGATGTCCACGTGATGCCCACGTTATTGACACGTGATTCCCACATGATTCCCACGTGATTGAAACGTGATTCCAGCGTGATTCCCACGTGATTGGCACGTGATTCCCATGTGATTCCCACGTGACTCCCACGGTATTCCCACGTGATAGACACGTGATTCCCAAGTGATTCCCACGTGACAACAACGTGATTCCCACGTAATTGACATGTGATTCCTACGTGATTCCCACGTGATTGACTCGTGATTCCCATATGATTCCCACGTGATTCCAACATGCTTGACACGTGATTCCCACGTGATTCCCACGTGATTGACACGTGATTCCCACGTGATTGACACGTGATTCACACGTGATTGACACGTGATTCCCACGTGATTCAAAAGTGATTCCGACGTGATTCCAACGTGATTTACAAGTGATTCCCAAATGATTCCCGTGTGATACCCACGTGATGCCCACCTGATTGACACGTGATTCCTGCGTGATTCCCTCGTGATTGACACGTTATTCCCACGTGATTCCCACGTGATTACCACGTGATTCCCACGTAATTCCCAAGTGACTCCCATGTGATTCCCACGTGATTGACGCATGATTCCCACGTGACTCCCACGTGATTGACGCATTATTCCCACGTGATTCCCAAGTGATTCCCACGTGATTCCCACGGGATTGACACGTGATTCCCACGTGATTCCCACGTGATTGACACATGATTCCCACGTGACTCCAACGTGATTCCCACGTAATTGTCATGTGATTCCCACGTGATTCCCACGTGATTGACTCGTGATTCCCATATGATTCCCACGTGATTCCAACGTGATTGACACGTGATTCCCACGTGATTCCCACGTGATTGACACGTGATTTCCACGTGATTCCCACTTGATTCTCACGTGATTGACACGTGATTGACACGTGATTTCCACGTGAATCCCACGTGATTCCCATGTGATTCCCACGTGATTGACACGTGATTCCCACCTTATTTCCACGTGATTCCCAAAGGATTGAAATGTCATTCCCACGTGATTGCCACGTGATTCAAACTTGATTGACATGTGTTTCCCACGTGATTGACACGTGATTCCCACGTAATTCCCACGTTTTTCCCACGAGATTCCCACATGATTCCCACGTGATTCCCACGTGATTGGCACGAGATTCCCACATGATTGGCACGAGATTCCGACGTAATACCCACGTGATTCCCACGTGATTGACACGTAATTCCCACGTGACTCCCACGTGATTGACACGTGATCCCCACGTGATTCCCACGTGATTCCCACGTGATTCCCACGTGATTGGCACGAGATACCGACGTAATTCCCACGTGATTCCCACGTGATTGACACGTAATTCCCACGTGTTTCCCACGTGATTGACACATGATTCCCACGTGACTCCAACGTGATTCCCACGTAATTGTCATGTGATTCCCACGTGATTCCCACGTGATTGACACGTAATTCCCACGTGTTTCCCAAGTGATTGACACATGATTCCAACGTGATTCCCAAGTGATTCCCACGTGATTGACACGTGATTCCCACGTGATTGACACGTCATTCCCACGTGATTCCCATGTGATTCCCACGTGATTAACACGTGATTCCTGGGTGATTCCCATATGATTGTCACGTGATTCCCACGTGATTCCCACGTGATTCACACGTGATTCACACGTAATTCCATCGTGATTGACACGTGATTCCCACATGATTCCCACATTATTGACACGTTATTCGAACCTGATTCCCACGTGATTACCACGTGATTCCCCCGTGATTGACACGTGATTCCCACATGATTTACACGTGATTCCCCCGTGATTGACACGTGATTCCCACGTGATTCCCACGTGATTCCTATGGGATTGACACGTGATTCCCACGTGATTCCCAAATGATTTTCACGTGATTCCCACGTGATTAACACGTGATTCCCAGGTGATTCCCAAATGATTGTCACGTGATTCCCACGTGATTCCCACATGATTCCCACATGATTCCCACGTGATTCCCACGTGATTGACACGTGATTCCCATGTGATAGACGCATGAACACCACTTGATTCCCACGTGATTCCATCGTGATTGACACGTGATTCCCACATGATTCCCACGTGATTGACATGTGATTCCCACTTGATTCCCACGTGATTCCCACTTGATTCCCACGTGATTCCCACTTGACTCCCACGTGATTCCCACGTGATTGACGCATGATTCCCTCGTGATTTCCACGTGATTGACACGTGATTCCCACGTGATTCCCAGGTGATTCTCACGTAATTCCCACGTGATTGACACGTGATTCCCACGTGATTATCACGTGATTCCCATGTGATTCCCAAGTGATTGACACGTGATTCCCACGTGATTCCCATGTGATTCCCACGTGATTGACACGTGATTCCCACGTGATTATCACGTGAATCCCACATGATTCCTACGTGATTGACACGTCATTCCCACGTGATTCCCATGTGATTCCCACGTGATTAACACGTGATTCCCAGGTGATTCCCAAATGATTGTCACGTGATTCCCACGTGATTCACACGTGATTCACACGTAATTCCATCGTGATTGACACGTGATTCCCACATGATTCCCACGTTATTGACACGTGATTCGAACCTGATTCCCACGTGATTACCACGTGATTCCCATATGATTCCCACGTGAGTCCCACGTGATTCCCACGTGATTGACGCATGATTACCACTTGATTCCCACGTGATTCCATAATGATTCCCACCTGATTCCCACGGGATTGAAACGTGTTTCCCACGTGATTGACACGTGATTCCCACGTGATTCAAAAGTGATTCCCACGTGATTCCAACGTGATTGACACGTGATTCCCAAATGATTCCCTTGTGATACCCATGTGATGCCCAAGTGATTGACACGTGATTCCTACGTGAGTCCCTCGTGATTGACACGTGATTCCCACATGATTCCCACGTGATTGACATGTTATTCCCACGTGATTCCTACGTGATTACCACGTGATTCCCATGTTATTCCCAGTGACTCCCATGTGATTCCCACGTGATTTACGCATGATTCCCACGTGGTTCCCACGTGATTCCCACGTGATTCCCACGTGATTGACACGTGATTCCCACCTTATTCCCACGTGATTCCCACGGGATTGACTCGTGATTCCCACGTGATTCCCACGTGATTGAGATGTCATCCCACGTGATTCCCACGTGATTGACACGTGATTCCCACGTGATTCCCACATGATTCCCACGTGATTCCCAAATGATTCCCACGTGATGTCCACGTGATGCCCACGTTATTGACACGTGATTCCCACATGATTCCCACGTGATTGAAACGTGATTCCAGCGTGATTCCCACGTGATTGGCGCGTGATTCCCATGTGATTCCCACGTGACGCCCACGGTATTCCCACGTGATAGACACGTGATTCCCAAGTGATTCCCACGTGACAACAACGTGATTCCCACGTGATTGACACGTGATTCCCACATGATTCCCACGTGATTCTCACGTAATTCCCACGTGATTGACACGTGATTCCCACGTGATTATCATGTGATTCCCATGTGATTCCCAAGAGATTGACACGTGATTCCCACGTGCTTCCCACGTGATTCCCACGTTATTCCCAAGTGATTGACACATGATTCCAACGTGATTCCCAAGTGATTCCCTCGTGATTGACACGTGATTCCCACGTGATTCAAAAGTGATTCCCACGTGATTCCAACGTGATTGACACGTGATTCCCAAATGATTCCCGTGTGATACCCATGTGATGCCCACGTGATTGACACGTGATTCCTACGTGATTCCCTCGTGATTGACACGTGATTCCCACGTGATTCAAAAGTGATTCCCACGTGATTTCAACGTGATTGACACGTGATTCCCAAATGATTCCCGTGTGATACCCATGTGATGCCCATGTGATTGACACGTGATTCCTACGTGATTCCCTCGTGATTGACACGTGATTCCCACATGATTCCCAAGTAATTGACACGTTATTCCCACGTGATTCCTACTTGATTACCACGTAATTCCCACATTATTCCCACGTGACTCCCATGTGATTCCCACGTGATTGACACGTGATTCCCACCTTATTCCCACGTGATTCCCACGGGATTGACTCATGATTCCCACGTGATTCCCACGTTATTGACACGTGATGTCCACGTGATTCCCACTTGATTCTCACATGACTGACACGTGATTGACACGTGATTCCCACGTGAATCCCACGTGATTCCCTTGTGATTCCCACGTGATTGACACGTGATTCCTACCTTATTCCCACGTGATTCCCAAGGGATTAAATGTCATTCCCACGTGATTGCCACGTGATTCAAACTTGATTGACATGTGATTCCCACGTGATTGACACGTGATTCCCACGTAATTCCCTCGTGATACCCACGAGATTCCCACGTGATTCCCACGTGATTCCCACGTGATTGGCACGAGATTCCCACGTGATTGGCACGAGATTCCGACGTAATTCCCACGTGATTCCCACGTGATTGACACGTAATTCCCACGTGATTCCCACGTGATTGACACGTGATTCCCACGTGATTCCCACATGATTCCCACGTGATTCCCACGTGATTCTCACGTGATTCCCACGTGATTCCCACGTGATTGAGACGTAATTCCCACGTGATTCCCACGTGATTGACGCATGATTCCCACGTGATTGACACGTGATTCCCACGTGATTCCAACGTGATTCTCACGTAATTCCCAAGTGTTGACACGTGATTCCCACGTGATTATCACGTGATTCCCATGTGATTCCCAAGTGATTGACATGTGATTCCCACGTGCTTCCCACGTGATTCCCACGTTATTCCCAAGTGATTGACACATGATTCCAACGTGATTCCCAAGTGATTCCCACGTGATTGACACGTGATTCCCACGTGATTGACACGTCATTCCCACGTGATTCCCATGTGATTCCCACGTGATTAACACGTGATTCCTGGGTGATTCCCATATGATTGTCACGTGATTCCCACGTGATTCCCACGTGATTCACACGTGATTCACACGTAATTCCATCGTGATTGACACGTGATTCCCACATGATTCCCACATTATTGACACGTGATTCGAACCTGATTCCCCCGTGATTGACACGTGATTCCCACGTGATTTACACGTGATTCCCCCGTGATTGACACGTGATTCCCACGTGATTGACACGTGATTCCCACGTGATTCCCACGTGATTCCCACGTGATTGGCACGAGATTCCGACGTAATTCCCACGTCATTCCCACGTGATTGACACGTAATTCCCACGTGTTTCCCACGTGATTGACGCATGATTCCCACGTGATTCCCACGTGATTGACACGTGATTCCCACGTGATTCCCACGTGATTCTCACGTAATTCCCACGTGATTGACACGTGATTCCCACGTGATTATCACGTGATTCCCATGTGATTCCCAAGATATTGACACGTGATTCCCACGTGCTTCCCACGTGATTCCCACGTTATTCCCAAGTGATTGACACATGATTCCAACGTGATTCCCAAGTGATTCCCTCGTGATTGACACGTGATTCCCACGTGATTCAAAAGTGATTCCCACGTGATTCCAACGTGATTGACACGTGATTCCCAAATGATTCCCGTGTGATACCCATGTGATGCCCACGTGATTGACACGTGATTCCTACGTGATTCCCTCGTGATTGACACGTGATTCCCACATGATTCCCACGTAATTGACACGTTATTCCCAAGTGATTCCTACTTGATTACCACGTAATTCCCACATTATTCCCACGTGACTCACATGTGATTCCCACGTGATTGATGCATGATTCCCACGTGATTCCCAAGTGATTCCTACGTGATTCCCACGTGATTGACACGTGATTCCCACCTTATTCCCACGTGATTCCCACGGGATTGACTCATGATTCCCACGTGATTCCCACGTTATTGACACGTGATGTCCACGTGATTCCCACTTGATTCTCACATGACTGACACGTGATTGACACGTGATTCCCACGTGAATCCCACGTGATTCCCTTGTGATTCCCACGTGATTGACACGTGATTCCTACCTTATTCCCACGTGATTCCCAAGGGATTAAATGTCATTCCCACGTGATTGCCACGTGATTCAAACTTGATTGACATGTGATTCCCACGTGATTGACACGTGATTCCCACGTAATTCCCTCGTGATACCCACGAGATTCCCACGTGATTCCCACGTGATTCCCACGTGATTGGCACGAGATTCCCACGTGATTGGCACGAGATTCCGACGAAATTCCCACGTGATTCCCACGTGATTGACACGTAATTCCCACGTGATTCCCACGTGATTGACACGTGATTCCCACGTGATTCCCACGTGATTCCCACGTGATTCCCACGTGATTCTCACGTGATTCCCACGTGATTCCCACGTGATTCCCACGTGATTGAGACGTAATTCCCACGTGATTCCCACGTGATTGACGCATGATTCCCACGTGATTGACACGTGATTCCCACGTGATTCCAACGTGATTCTCACGTAATTCCCAAGTGTTGACACGTGATTCCCACGTGATTATCACGTGATTCCCATGTGATTCCCAAGTGATTGACACGTGATTCCTACGTGATTCCCTCGTGATTGACACGTGATTCCCACGTGATTCAAAAGTGATTCCCACGTGATTTCAACGTGATTGACACGTGATTCCCAAATGATTCCCGTGTGATACCCATGTGATGCCCATGTGATTGACACGTGATTCCTACGTGATTCCCTCGTGATTGACACGTGATTCCCACATGATTCCCAAGTAATTGACACGTTATTCCCACGTGATTCCTACTTGATTACCATGTAATTCCCACATTATTCCCACGTGACTCCCATGTGATTCCCACGTGATTGACACGTGATTCCCACCTTATTCCCACGTGATTCCCACGGGATTGACTCATGATTCCCACGTGATTCCCACGTTATTGACACGTGATGTCCACGTGATTCCCACTTGATTCTCACATGACTGACACGTGATTGACACGTGATTCCCACGTGAATCCCACGTGATTCCCTTGTGATTCCCACGTGATTGACACGTGATTCCTACCTTATTCCCACGTGATTCCCAAGGGATTAAATGTCATTCCCACGTGATTGCCACGTGATTCAAACTTGATTGACATGTGATTCCCACGTGATTGACACGTGATTCCCACGTAATTCCCTCGTGATACCCACGAGATTCCCACGTGATTCCCACGTGATTCCCACGTGATTGGCACGAGATTCCCACGTGATTGGCACGAGATTCCGACGTAATTCCCACGTGATTCCCACGTGATTGACACGTAATTCCCACGTGATTCCCACGTGATTGACACGTGATTCCCACGTGATTCCCACATGATTCCCACGTGATTCCCACGTGATTCTCACGTGATTCCCACGTGATTCCCACGTGATTCCCACGTGATTGAGACGTAATTCCCACGTGATTCCCACGTGATTGACGCATGATTCCCACGTGATTGACACGTGATTCCCACGTGATTCCAACGTGATTCTCACGTAATTCCCAAGTGTTGACACGTGATTCCCACGTGATTATCACGTGATTCCCATGTGATTCCCAAGTGATTGACATGTGATTCCCACGTGCTTCCCACGTGATTCCCACGTTATTCCCAAGTGATTGACACATGATTCCAACGTGATTCCCAAGTGATTCCCACGTGATTGACACGTGATTCCCACGTGATTGACACGTCATTCCCACGTGATTCCCATGTGATTCCCACGTGATTAACACGTGATTCCTGGGTGATTCCCATATGATTGTCACGTGATTCCCACGTGATTCCCACGTGATTCACACGTGATTCACACGTAATTCCATCGTGATTGACACGTGATTCCCACATGATTCCCACATTATTGACACGTGATTCGAACCTGATTCCCACGTGATTACCACGTGATTCCCCCGTGATTGACACGTGATTCCCACGTGATTTACACGTGATTCCCCCGTGATTGACACGTGATTCCCACGTGATTCCCACGTGATTCCTATGGGATTGACACGTGATTCCCACGTGATTCCCAAATGATTTTCACGTGATTCCCACGTGATTAACACGTGATTCCCAGGTGATTCCCAAATGATTGTCACGTGATTCCCACGTAATTCCCACATGATTCCCACATGATTCCCACGTGATTCCCACGTGATTGACACGTGATTCCCACGTGATAGACGCATGAACACCACTTGATTCCCACGTGATTCCATCGTGATTGACACGTGATTCCCACATGATTCCCACGTGATTGACATGTGATTCCCACTTGATTCCCACGTGATTCCCAATTGATTCCCACGTGATTCCCACTTGACTCCCACGTGATTCCCACGTGATTGACGCATGATTCCCTCGTGATTTCCACGTGATTGACACGTGATTCCCACGTGATTCCCAGGTGATTCTCACGTAATTCCCACGTGATTGACACGTGATTCCCACGTGATTATCACGTGATTCCCATGTGATTCCCAAGTGATTGACACGTGATTCCCACGTGATTCCCATGTGATTCCCACGTGATTGACACGTGATTCCCACGTGATTATCACGTGATTCCCACATGATTCCTACGTGATTGACACGTCATTCCCACGTGATTCCCATGTGATTCCCACGTGATTAACACGTGATTCCCAGGTGATTCCCAAATGATTGTCACGTGTTTCCCACGTGATTCACACGTGATTCACACGTAATTCCATCGTGATTGACACGTGATTCCCACATGATTCCCACGTTATTGACACGTGATTCGAACCTGATTCCCACGTGATTACCACGTGATTCCCATATGATTCCCACGTGAGTCCCAAGTGATTCCCACGTGATTGACGCATGATTACCACTTGATTCCCACGTGATTCCATAATGATTCCCACCTGATTCCCACGGGATTGAAACGTGTTTCCCACGTGATTGACACGTGATTCCCACGTGATTCAAAAGTGATTCCCACGTGATTCGAACGTGATTGACACGTGATTCCCAAATGATTCCCTTGTGATACCCATGTGATGCCCAAGTGATTGACACGTGATTCCTACGTGAGTCCCTCGTGATTGACACGTGATTCCCACATGATTCCCACGTGATTGACACGTTATTCCCACGTGATTCCTACGTGATTACCACGTGATTCCCATGTTATTCCCAGTGACTCCCATGTGATTCCCACGTGATTTACGCATGATTCCCACGTGGTTCCCACGTGATTCCCACGTGATTCCCACGTGATTGACACGTGATTCCCACCTTATTCCCACGTGATTCCCACGGGATTGACTCGTGATTCCCACGTGATTCCCACGTGATTGAGATGTTATCCCACGTGATTCCCACGTGATTGACACGTGATTCCCACGTGATTCCCACATGATTCCAACGTGATTCCCAAATGATTCCCACGTGATGTCCACGTGATGCCCACGTTATTGACACGTGATTCCCACATGATTCCCACGTGATTGAAACGTGATTCCAGCGTGATTCCCACGTGATTGGCACGTGATTCCCATGTGATTCCCACGTGACTCCCACGGTATTCCCACGTGATAGACACGTGATTCCCAAGTGATTCCCACGTGACAACAACGTGATTCCCACGTAATTGACATGTGATTCCTACGTGATTCCCACGTGATTGACTCGTGATTCCCATATGATTCCCACGTGATTCCAACATGCTTGACACGTGATTCCCACGTGATTCCCACGTGATTGACACGTGATTCCCACGTGATTGACACGTGATTCACACGTGATTGACACGTGATTCCCTCGTGATTCAAAAGTGATTCCGACGTGATTCCAACGTGATTTACAAGTGATTCCCAAATGATTCCCGTGTGATACCCACGTGATGCCCACCTGATTGACACGTGATTCCTGCGTGATTCCCTCGTGATTGACACGTTATTCCCACGTGATTCCCACGTGATTACCACGTGATTCCCACGTAATTCCCAAGTGACTCCCATGTGATTCCCACGTGATTGACGCATGATTCCCACGTGACTCCCACGTGATTGACGCATTATTCCCACGTGATTCCCAAGTGATTCCCACGTGATTCCCACGGGATTGACACGTGATTCCCACGTGATTCCCACGTGATTGACACATGATTCCCACGTGACTCCAACGTGATTCCCACGTAATTGTCATGTGATTCCCACGTGATTCCCACGTGATTGACTCGTGATTCCCATATGATTCCCACGTGATTCCAACGTGATTGACACGTGATTCCCACGTGATTCCCACGTGATTGACACGTGATTTCCACGTGATTCCCACTTGATTCTCACATGATTGACACGTGATTGACACGTGATTTCCACGTGAATCCCACGTGATTCCCATGTGATTCCCACGTGATTGACACGTGATTCCCACCTTATTTCCACGTGATTCCCAAAGGATTGAAATGTCATTCCCACGTGATTGCCACGTGATTCAAACTTGATTGACATGTGTTTCCCACGTGATTGACACGTGATTCCCACGTAATTCCCACGTTTTTCCCACGAGATTCCCACATGATTCCCACGTGATTCCCACGTGATTGGCACGAGATTCCCACATGATTGGCACGAGATTCCGACGTAATACCCACGTGATTCCCACGTGATTGACACGTAATTCCCACGTGACTCCCACGTGATTGACACGTGATCCCCACGTGATTCCCACGTGATTCCCACGTGATTGGCACGAGATACCGACGTAATTCCCACGTGATTCCCACGTGATTGACACGTAATTCCCACGTGTTTCCCACGTGATTGACACATGATTCCCACGTGACTCCAACGTGATTCCCACGTAATTGTCATGTGATTCCCACGTGATTCCCACGTGATTGACACGTAATTCCCACGTGTTTCCCAAGTGATTGACACATGATTCCAACGTGATTCCCAAGTGATTCCCACGTGATTGACACGTGATTCCCACGTGATTGACACGTCATTCCCACGTGATTCCCATGTGATTCCCACGTGATTAACACGTGATTCCTGGGTGATTCCCATATGATTGTCACGTGATTCCCACGTGATTCCCACGTGATTCACACGTGATTCACACGTAATTCCATCGTGATTGACACTTGATTCCCACATGATTCCCACATTATTGACACGTGATTCGAACCTGATTCCCACGTGATTACCACGTGATTCCCCCGTGATTGACACGTGATTCCCACATGATTTACACGTGATTCCCCCGTGATTGACACGTGATTCCCACGTGATTCCCACGTGATTCCTATGGGATTGACACGTGATTCCCACGTGATTCCCAAATGATTTTCACGTGATTCCCACGTGATTAACACGTGATTCCCAGGTGATTCCCAAATGATTGTCACGTGATTCCCACGTGATTCCCACATGATTCCCACATGATTCCCACGTGATTCCCACGTGATTGACACGTGATTCCCACGTGATAGACGCATGAACACCACTTGATTCCCACGTGATTCCATCGTGATTGACACGTGATTCCCACATGATTCCCACGTGATTGACATGTGATTCCCACTTGATTCCCACGTGATTCCCACTTGATTCCCACGTGATTCCCACTTGACTCCCACGTGATTCCCACGTGATTGACGCATGATTCCCTCGTGATTTCCACGTGATTGACACGTGATTCCCACGTGATTCCCAGGTGATTCTCACGTAATTCCCACGTGATTGACACGTGATTCCCACGTGATTATCACGTGATTCCCATGTGATTCCCAAGTGATTGACACGTGATTCCCACGTGATTCCCATGTGATTCCCACGTGATTGACACGTGATTCCCACGTGATTATCACGTGAATCCCACATGATTCCTACGTGATTGACACGTCATTCCCACGTGATTCCCATGTGATTCCCACGTGATTAACACGTGATTCCCAGGTGATTCCCAAATGATTGTCACGTGATTCCCACGTGATTCACACGTGATTCACACGTAATTCCATCGTGATTGACACGTGATTCCCACATGATTCCCACGTTATTGACACGTGATTCGAACCTGATTCCCACGTGATTACCACGTGATTCCCATATGATTCCCACGTGAGTCCCACGTGATTCCCACGTGATTGACGCATGATTACCACTTGATTCCCACGTGATTCCATAATGATTCCCACCTGATTCCCACGGGATTGAAACGTGTTTCCCACGTGATTGACACGTGATTCCCACGTGATTCAAAAGTGATTCCCACGTGATTCCAACGTGATTGACACGTGATTCCCAAATGATTCCCTTGTGATACCCATGTGATGCCCAAGTGATTGACACGTGATTCCTACGTGAGTCCCTCGTGATTGACACGTGATTCCCACATGATTCCCACGTGATTGACACGTTATTCCCACGTGATTCCTACGTGATTACCACGTGATTCCCATGTTATTCCCAGTGACTCCCATGTGATTCCCACGTGATTTACGCATGATTCCCACGTGGTTCCCACGTGATTCCCACGTGATTCCCACGTGATTGACACGTGATTCCCACCTTATTCCCACGTGATTCCCACGGGATTGACTCGTGATTCCCACGTGATTCCCACGTGATTGAGATGTCATCCCACGTGATTCCCACGTGATTGACACGTGATTCCCACGTGATTCCCACATGATTCCCACGTGATTCCCAAATGATTCCCACGTGATGTCCACGTGATGCCCACGTTATTGACACGTGATTCCCACATGATTCCCACGTGATTGAAACGTGATTCCAGCGTGATTCCCACGTGATTGGCGCGTGATTCCCATGTGATTCCCACGTGACGCCCACGGTATTCCCACGTGATAGACACGTGATTCCCAAGTGATTCCCACGTGACAACAACGTGATTCCCACGTGATTGACACGTGATTCCCACATGATTCCCACGTGATTCTCACGTAATTCCCACGTGATTGACACGTGATTCCCACGTGATTATCATGTGATTCCCATGTGATTCCCAAGAGATTGACACGTGATTCCCACGTGCTTCCCACGTGATTCCCACGTTATTCCCAAGTGATTGACACATGATTCCAACGTGATTCCCAAGTGATTCCCTCGTGATTGACACGTGATTCCCACGTGATTCAAAAGTGATTCCCACGTGATTCCAACGTGATTGACACGTGATTCCCAAATGATTCCCGTGTGATACCCATGTGATGCCCACGTGATTGACACGTGATTCCTACGTGATTCCCTCGTGATTGACACGTAATTCCCACGTGATTCAAAAGTGATTCCCACGTGATTTCAACGTGATTGACACGTGATTCCCAAATGATTCCCGTGTGATACCCATGTGATGCCCATGTGATTGACACGTGATTCCTACGTGATTCCCTCGTGATTGACACGTGATTCCCACATGATTCCCAAGTAATTGACCCGTTATTCCCACGTGATTCCTACTTGATTACCACGTAATTCCCACATTATTCCCACGTGACTCCCATGTGATTCCCACGTGATTGACACGTGATTCCCACCTTATTCCCACGTGATTCCCACGGGATTGACTCATGATTCCCACGTGATTCCCACGTTATTGACACGTGATGTCCACGTGATTCCCACTTGATTCTCACATGACTGACACGTGATTGACACGTGATTCCCACGTGAATCCCACGTGATTCCCTTGTGATTCCCACGTGAATGACACGTGATTCCTACCTTATTCCCACGTGATTCCCAAGGGATTAAATGTCATTCCCACGTGATTGCCACGTGATTCAAACTTGATTGACATGTGATTCCCACGTGATTGACACGTGATTCCCACGTAATTCCCTCGTGATACCCACGAGATTCCCACGTGATTCCCACGTGATTCCCACGTGATTGGCACGAGATTCCCACGTGATTGGCACGAGATTCCGACGTAATTCCCACGTGATTCCCACGTGATTGACACGTAATTCCCACGTGATTCCCACGTGATTGACACGTGATTCCCACGTGATTCCCACATGATTCCCACGTGATTCCCACGTGATTCTCACGTGATTCCCACGTGATTCCCACGTGATTCCCACGTGATTGAGACGTAATTCCCACGTGATTCCCACGTGATTGACGCATGATTCCCACGTGATTGACACGTGATTCCCACGTGATTCCAACGTGATTCTCACGTAATTCCCAAGTGTTGACACGTGATTCCCACGTGATTATCACGTGATTCCCATGTGATTCCCAAGTGATTGACATGTGATTCCCACGTGCTTCCCACGTGATTCCCACGTTATTCCCAAGTGATTGACACATGATTCCAACGTGATTCCCAAGTGATTCCCACGTGATTGACACGTGATTCCCACGTGATTGACACGTCATTCCCACGTGATTCCCATGTGATTCCCACGTGATTAACACGTGATTCCTGGGTGATTCCCATATGATTGTCACGTGATTCCCACGTGATTCCCACGTGATTCACACGTGATTCACACGTAATTCCATCGTGATTGACACGTGATTCCCACATGATTCCCACATTATTGACACGTGATTCGAACCTGATTCCCCCGTGATTGACACGTGATTCCCACGTGATTTACACGTGATTCCCCCGTGATTGACACGTGATTCCCACGTGATTCCCACGTGATTCCTATGGGATTGACACGTGATTCCCACGTGATTCCCAAATGATTGTCACGTGATTCCCACGTGATTAACACGTGATTCCCAGGTGATTCCCAAATGATTGTCACGTGATTCCCACGTGATTCCCACATGATTCCCACATGATTCCCACGTGATTGACATGTGATTCCCACATGATTACCACGTGATTTACACGTGATTCCTACGTGATTGACACGTGATTCCCACGTGATTCCCACGGGATTCCTATGGGATTTGCACGTGATTCCCACGTTATTCCCACGTGATTCCCACGTGATTGACACGTGATTCCCACGTGATTCCCACGTGATTCCCATATGATTCCAACGTGAATGACACGTGATTCCCAAATGATTCCCACGTGATGCCAACGTGATTGACACGTCATTCCCACGTGATTCCAACTTGATTGACACGAGATTCCCATGTGATTTCCACGTGATTAAATGTGATTCCCACGATATTCCCACGTGATTGATACGTGATTCCCAAGTGATTCCCACGTGATTAACACGTGATACCCACGTGATTCCCACTTGATTCCCACGTGATTCCCACGTGACTCCCACATGATTCCCCCGTGATTGACGCATGATTCCCACGTGATTCCCACGTGATTGACACGTGATTCCCATGTGATTATCACGTGACTCCCACGTTATTCCCAAGTGACTTACACATGATTCCAACGTGATTCCCAAGTGATTCCCACGTGATTGACACGTGATTCCCACTTGATTCCCACGTGATTGACTCGTTATTCTCATATGATTCCCACGTGATTCTCACATGATTGACACGTGATTTACACGTGATTCCCACGAGAATCCCACGTGATTCCCATGTGATTCCCACGTGAGTGACATGTGATTCCCACCTTATTCCCACGTGATTCCCACGGGATTGACATGTCATTCCCACGTTATTGCCACGTGATTCCCACGTGATTGACATGTGATTCCCACGTGATTCCCCCGTGATTCCCACGTGATTCCCAAATGATTCCCACGTGATGCCCACATGATGCTCACGTGATTGACACGTGATTCCCACATGATTCCCACGTGATTGACACGTGATTCCAACGTGATTCCCACATGATTACCACGTGATTTCCATGTGATTCCCACGTGACTCCCACGTGATTCTCACGTGATTGACGCATGATCACCACTTGATTTCCACGTGATTCCATCATGATTGACACGTGACTCCCACATGACTCCCACGTGATTGACACGTGATACCCACGTGATTCCCACTTGATTCCCACGTGATTCCCACGTGACTCCCACGTGTTTCCCACGTGATTGACGCATGATTCCCACGTGATTGACACGTGATTCCCACGTGATTCCCACGTGATTGGCACGAGATTCCGACGTAATTCCCACGTGATTCCCACGTGACTCCCACGTGTTTCCCACGTGATTGACGCATGATTTCCACGTGATTCCCACTTGATTCTCACATGATTGACACGTGATTGACACGTGATTCGCACGTGAATCCCACGTGATTCCCATGTGATTCCCAAGTGATTGAAACCTTATTCCCACGTGATTCCCAAGGGATTGAAATGTCATTCCCACGTGATTGCCACGTGATTCAAACTTGATTGACATGTGATTCCCACGTGATTGACACGTGATTCCCACGTGATTCCCACGTGATTCCCACGTGATTCCCACGTGATTGGCACGAGATTCCGACGTAATTCCCACGTGATTCCCACGTGATTGACACGTAATTCCAACGTGTTTCCCACGTGATTGACGCATGATTCCCACGTGATTCCCACGTGATTGACACGTGATTCCCACGTGATTCCCACGTGATTCTCACGTAATTCCCACGTGATTGACACGTGATTCCCACGTGATTATCACGTGATTCCCATGTGATTCCCAAGAGATTGACACGTGATTCCCACGTGCTTCCCATGTGATTCCCACGTTATTCCCAAGTGATTGACACATGATTCCAACGTGATTCCCAAGTGATTCCCTCGTGATTGACACGTGATTCCCACGTGATTTAAAAGTGATTCCAACATGATTGACACGTGATTCCCAAATGATTCCGGTGTGATACCCATGTGATGCCCACGATATTGACACGTGATTCCTACGTGATTCCCTCGTGATTGACACGTGATTCCCACATGATTCCCACGTGATTGACACGTTATTCCCACGTGATTTCTACTTGATTACCACGTGATTCCCACATTATTCCCACGTGACTCCCATGTGATTCCCACGTGATTGATGCATGATGCCCACGTGATTCCCAAGTGATTCCTACGTGATTCCCACATGATTGACACGTGATTCCCACCTTATTCCCACGTGACTCCCACGGGATTGACTCATGATTCCCACGTGATTCCCACTTGATTGACACGTGATGTTCACGTGATTCCCACTTGACTCTCACATGACTGACACGTGATTGACACGTGATTCACACGTGAATCCCACGTGATACCCATGTGTTTCCCACGTGATTGACACGTGATTCCCGCCTTATTCCCACGTGATTCCCAAGGGATTGAAATGTCATTCCCACGTGATTGCCACGTGATTCAAATTTGATTGACATGTGATTCCCACGTGATTGACACGTGATTCCCACGTAATTCCCTCGTGATTCCCACGAGATTCCCACGTGATTCCCACGTGATTCCCACGTGATTCTCACGTGATTCCCACGTGATTCCCACGTGATTCCCACGTGATTGACACGTAATTCCCACGTGATTCCCACGTGATTGACGCATGATTCCCACATGATTCCCACGTGATTGACACGTGATTCCAACGTGATTCTCACGTAATTCCCACGTGATTCCCACGTGATTCTCACGTGATTCCCACGTGATTCCCACGTGATTCAAACTTGATTGACATGTGATTCCCACGTGATTGACACGTGATTCCCACGTAATTCCCTCGTGATACCCACGAGATTCCCACGTGATTCCCACGTGATTCCCACGTGATTGGGACGAAATTCCCACGTGATTGGCACGAGATTCCGATGTAATTCCCACGTTATTCCCACGTGATTGACACGTAATTCCCACGTGATTCCCACGTGATTCCCACGTGATTCCCACGTGATTCCCACGTGATTCCCACTTGATTCCCACGTGATTCTCACGTGATTCCCACGTGATTCCCACGTGATTCCCACGTGATTGACACGTAATTCCCACGTGATTACCACGTGATTGACGCATGATTCCCACATGATTCCCACGTGATTGACACGTGATTCCAACGTGATTCTCACGTAATTCCCAAGTGATTGACACGTGATTCCCACGTGATTATCACGTGATTCCCATGTGATTCCCAAGTGATTGACACGTGATTCCCACGTGCTTCCCATGTGATTCCCACGTTATTCCCAAGTGATTGACACATGATTCCAACGTGATTCCCAAGTGATTCCCACGTGATTGACACGTGATTCCCACGTGATTGACACGTGATTCCCACGTGATTCCTACGTGATTGACACGTCATTCCCACGTGATTCCCATGTGATTCCCACGTGATTAACACGTGATTCCTGGGTGATTCCCAAATGATTGTCACGTGATTCCCACGTGATTCCCACGTGATTCACACGTGATTCACACGCAATTCCATCGTGATTTACACGTGATTCCCACATGATTCCCACATTATTGACACGTGTTTCGAACGTGATTCCCACGTGATTACCACGTGATTCCCCCGTGATTGACACGTGATTCCCACGTGATTTACACGTGATTCCCCCGTGAATGACACGTGATTCCCACGTGATTCCCACGTGATTTCTATGGATTGACACGTGATTCCCACGTGATTCCCAAATGATTGTCACGTGATTCCCACGTGATTAACACGTGATTCCCAAATGATTGTCACGTGATTCCCACGTGATTACCACGTGATTCCCACATGATTCCCACGTGACTGACATGTGATTCCCACATGATTCCCAAGTGATTTACACGTGATTCCTACGTGATTGACACGTGATACCCACGTGATTCCCACGGGATTCCTATGGGATTGACACGTGATTCCCACGTTATTCCCACGTGATTCCCACGTGATTGACACGTGATTCCCACGTGATTCCCACGTGATTCCCATATGATTCCAACGTGAATGACACGTGATTCCCAAATGATTCCCACGTGATGCCAACGTGTTTGACACGTCATTCCCACGTGATTCCAACTTGATTGACACGAGATTCCCATGTGATTTCCACGTGATTAAATGTGATTCCCACGATATTCCCACGTGATTGATAAGTGATTCCCAAGTGATTCCCACGTGATTCCCACGTGATTGGCACGAGATTCCCACATGATTGGCACGAGATTCCGACGTAATTCCCACGTGATTCCCACGTGATTGACACGTAATTCCCACGTGACTCCCACGTGATTGACACGTGATTCCCACGTGATTCCCACGTGATTCCCACGTGATTGGCACGAGATTCCGACGTAATTCCCACGTGATTCCCACGTGATTGACACATAATTCCCACGTGCTTCCCACGTGATTGACGAATGATTCCCACGTGATTCCCACGTGATTGACACGTGATTCCCACGTGATTCCCACGTGATTCTCACGTAATTCCCACGTGATTGACACGTGATTCCCACGTGATTATCACGTGATTCCCATGTGATTCCCAAGAGATTGATACGTGATTCCCACGTGCTTCCCACGTGATTCCCACGTTATTCCCAAGTGATTGACACATGATTCCAACGTGATTCCCAAGTGATTCCCTCGTGATTGACACATGATTCCCACGTGATTCAAAAGTGATTCCCACGTGATTCCAACGTGATTGACACGTGATTCCCAAAT
Source organism: Muntiacus reevesi (assembly GCF_963930625.1). NCBI lineage: Eukaryota > Metazoa > Chordata > Mammalia > Artiodactyla > Cervidae > Muntiacus > Muntiacus reevesi. The sequence continues at coordinate 81,445,828 of NC_089260.1, read as the reverse complement.
GATTCCCGTGTGATACCCATGTGATGCCCACGTGATTGACTCGTGATTCCTACGTGATTCCCACGTGATTGACGCATGATTCCCATGTGATTCCCACGTGATTGACACGTGATTCCCAAGTGATTCCCACGTGATTCCCACGTGATTCCTACGGGATTGACACGTGATTCCCACGTGATTCCCAAGTGATTGACACGTGTTTCCCACGTGATTCCGACGTGACTCCAACGTGATTCCCACTTAATTGACATGTGATTCCTACGTGATTCCCACGTGATTGACTCGTGATTCCCATATGATTCCCACGTGATTCCAACGTGATTGACACGTGATTCCCACGTGATTGACACGTGATTTCCACGTGATTCCCTCTTGATTCTCACATGATTGACACGTGATTTACACGTGATTCCCACGTGAATCCCATGTGATTCCCATGTGATTCCCACGTGATTGACACGTGATTATCACCTTATTCCCACATGATACCCAAGGGATTGAAATGTCATTCCCACGTGATTGCCACGTGTTTCCCACGTGATTGACATCTGATTCCCACGTGATTGACACGTGATTCCCACGTAATTCCCACGTGATTCCCACGTGATTCCTACGTGATTCCCACGGGATTGACACGTGATTCCCACGTGATTGACACGTGATTGCCACGTGATTCCCACGTGATTGACACGTGATTCCCACCTTATTCCCACGTGATTCCCAAGGGATTGAAATGTCATTCTCATCTGATTGCCACGTGATTCCCACGTGATTGACATGTGACTCCCACGTAATTGACATGTGATTCCCACGTGATTCCCACGTGATTGACTCGTGATTCTCATATGATTCCCATGTGATTCTCATATGATTGACAGGTGATTGACACGTGATTCCAACGAGAATCCCACGTGATTCCATGTGATTCTCACGTGATTCCCACGGGATTGACACGTGATTCCCACGTGATACCCAAGATTTTCCCACATGATTGACACGTGATTCCCACGTGATTGACACGTGATTCCCACATGATTCGCACATGATTCCCACGTGATTCCCACGTGATTCCCACCTGATTCCCACGGGATTGAAACGTGTTTTCCACATGATTGACACCTGATTCCCACGTGATTCAAAAGTGATTCGCACGTGATTCCAACGTGATTGACACGAGATTCCCAAATGATTCCCTTGTGATACCCATGTGATGCCCACGTGATTGACACGTGATTACTACGTGATTCCCTCGTGATTGACACGTGATTCCCACATGATTCCCAAGTGATTGACACGTTATTCCCACGTGATTCCTACGTGATTACCACGTGATTCCCCCGTTATTCCCACGTGACTCCCATGTGATTCCCACGTGATTGACGCATGATTCCCACGTGATTCCCACGGAATTCACACGTGATTCCTACGGGATTGACACGTGATTCCCACGTGATTCTTATGGAATTGACACGTGATTCCCACGTGATTCCCACGTGATTCCCTCGTGATTGACACGTTATTCCCACGTGATTCCCACGTGATTCCCATATGATTCCAACGAGATTGACACGTGATTTCCAAATGATTCCCACGTGATGCCCATGTGATTGACACGTCATTCCCACGTGATTCCAACTTGATTGACACGAGATTCCCATGTGATTTCCATGTGATTAAATGTGATTCCCTCGTGATTCCATCATGATTGACACGTGATTCCCACATGACTCCCACGTGATTGTCACCTGATACCCACGTGATTCCCACGTGATTCCCACGTGATACCCACGTGACTCCTACGTGACTCCCACGTGATTCCCACGTGATTGGCGCATGATTCCCACGTGATTCCCACGTGATTGACACGTGATTCCCACGTGATTCTCACGTGATTCCTCTGGGATTGACACGTGATTCCCACGTGACTCCCACGTGATTCCCACGTGATTGGCGCATGATTATCACGTGATTCCACGTGTTTAACACGTGATTCCCACGTGATTCCCATGTGATTGACACGTGATTCCCACGTGATTCCCACGTGTTTCCACGTGATTGACCCATGATACCCACGTGATTCCGACGTGATTCCATCGTGATTGACACGTGAATCTCACGTGAATGACAGGAGATTCTCACGTGATTCCCACGTGATTCCACCATTATTGACACGTGATTTCCACGTGATTCCCATGTGATTACCACCTGATTTCCACGAGATTGCCACGTGACTGCAATGTGATTCCCACATGATTGACGCATGATTCCCATGTGATTCCCACGTGATTCCCACGTGGTTCACACGTGATTCCCACGTGATTCCCACGTGATTCCCACGTGATTGACACGTGATTCCCACGTGATTCCCATGTGATTGATATGTAATTCCCACGTGATTCCCACGTGATTCCTACGTGATTCCCAAGTGGTTCCCAAGTGATTGACACGTGATTCCAATGTGATTACCACGTGATTCCCTCGTGATTGACACGTGATTCCCACATGATTCCCACGTGATTAACACGTGATTCCCACTTGATTCCCACGTGATTACCACGTGATACCCACATTATTCCCACGTGACTCCCATGTGATTCACACGTGATTGATGCATGATTCCCACGTGATTCCCACGTGATTGACACGTGATTCCCACGTGATTCGCTCGTGATTGACACGTGATTCCCACGTGATAGACGCATGATCACCAATTGATTCCCACGTGATTCCATCGTGATTGACACGTGATTACCACATGATTCCCACTTCATTGACATGTGATTCCCACTTGATTCCCACGTGATTCCCACTTAATTCCCACGTGATTCCCACGTGACTCCCACATGATTCCCACGTGATTGACGCATGATTCCCTCGTGATTCCCACGTGATTGACACGTGATTCCCACGTGATTATCACGTGATTCCCATGTGATTCCCAAGTGATTGACACGTGATTCCCACGTGCTTCCCACGTGATTCCCACGTTATTCCCAAGTGATTGACACATGACTCCAACGTGATTCCCAAGTGATTCCCACGTGATTGACACGTGATTCCCACGTGATTGACACGTGATTCCCACGTGATTCCTACGTGATTGACACGTCATTCCCACGTGATTCCCATGTGATTCCCACGTGACTAACACGTGATTCCCAAGGGACTCCCAAATGATTGTCACGTGATTCCCACGTGATTCCCACGTGATTCACACGTGATTCACATGTAATTCCATCGTGATTGACACGTGATTCCCACATG